>NC_091118.1:169564995-169865572 GCF_040183065.1 Periplaneta americana
TACATACCTGAAATCATGCCCCATATTTTTTAAACACCCTGTATGTATATATATATATATATATATATATATATATATATATATATATATATATATATATATATATACTGTATGACTGGCGTTAGCACTGTGAGTAATAATAATAATAATAATAATAATAATAATAATAATAATGCATCAGTGAATAGTGATCTCTATACTTCGTTCCATAATGTCTGACAGGCAAAATAAATATTGCCAGCAGAGAGCGGGAAAAGGATAATTGCTATTGAACCAATGGCAGAGGTCTCATTCCACGTTTATCTTGAAGTTGGGCTGTCTGAAGCGTTCTACTTCCTCCCAACTTCAAGATAAGCGTGGAATGAGATCTCTGTCATTGGTTGAATAGCAATTATCCTTTTTCCTCCCTCTGCCGGCAATGTTCATTTCGCCTGTCAGACATTATGTAACGAAGTATAGACATGATGTCAGAATCCGAGAGAACAATCCCCGCACCGTAACCTCATGGTCTAGCGTAGCGATGTCAAAAAGGCGCTGAGACACGGTCAGGAGATTGACAAGATGAATCGTGTGGGAATCTGCTGATTGCAGAGGGAAATTGCTCAATAACATCTGTAGACGTGAAAAGGTCCTTCTCAGCATACAAACTTGGGTTAAGTGATAAACGTCATAAACTCACCCTGAGCATTTGGAGAAAATAATCGTTGTGTACTGCAAATCAAATTACAACGACCAGAATGATGTCTAAGGAAGAATGTGCATTGTAACTACCAAAATGTATAAGCCTAAAATTAAAATTTTTAGTGCATGTTTAGTGCTTATTTTCGAAATTATAGAGCATTTTTAAAGATTTTATGCTCGACCATGCCGAAATGTAGTAATTACTGTATACACCTGGTAGCAGTCCTTTAATGCATGTCATTAAAGTACACCTATTCATTAAAGTACAGGTTTTCAATTATTCTCGGATATGCAATCGAAAGACAACTAGGGAAATTTCACGGAGGCTGGAAATCCAATACTGTCGCAGAAGGTTATGTTCTGTTACTATAATAATTAGCGTTAATTGTAAATAATATTCAAATAAATTCAATTTGTCATCTCGTTTTTCAATTCTAAATCAATTTCCAGGTTATATCAAGACTAATGTTCTCTCGGTTATATCATGGTCAATGATATTTGTGCCTCGGAAAAAATCAATACTTTCGCGTCTGCGCACATCTCACAATTTAGTTCCGTTCGTGACTCACATAACCATAACATGAAAACTTAGAATAATTTCAAGTTAGAAATATGGTCGAGCATAAAAAGTCGTTTGAAACTTGCCTATAATGGTAATTAAGACGCTCGTATGAAAATTATGAAACTCGCTTGCGCTCGTTTCATAAACAAACATACTTGCGTCTTAATTACTACCATTATAGGCTCGTTGCATAATGTACTGTTAACAGCATAAATACATGCATATTTTAGGTATTTTTAGTGCATATAAATCTTATGTCTAATAATAATTATGATAATGATTGCAATAATAAAAAATAAGAAAACTTAATAAGAACATAATGTTAATGCGTATAACCGTAATTGAAATAATCATGACGCTATTTCAGAGTTTCGTCAACATCAATTCACTGTTAAGAAAACATACATAGAACGATGTTCTGAAGAACACACTGAAAGTAGATCACGTGGTTAAGAGGATGAAACAAAATTACCATATGAATCAAAATTCGTGGCGAGCCAATTCAGAATGCAAGTGCGCTCCAATTGTTCGCAGCTTACTGCACAACACTGCACTCACCTATTGGCCCACTTCTGGAAAGATATTTCAGAATAACAGTGTGTAATGACGTCATGCAAAGAGACGTTAGATGAATAACTGAGAGACACGCCTTCTCGGAAGGTGTAAACTTACATAACAGACTACGGAAGTCCAGAGTTCCGGGTGCCTTTAATGCGCTCGTATCTAAGGAACACACGATTATCACTGCCCGACTCTTGCATTCGAATTGCCGTAAATATGTATGCAGTCGATGGCTGCTCATGCTGGGAGTGGAGTATTGGCACACTTTCCTGTCTTATATACTGTAAACAACTATTTGTGACATGTAATATGTATATTCGAACAACATTAATAGAAAAAATGAAAGGATTTGTGGAAACTGAATTATACTGACGTCATTCGACTTCGGTTGTCATGGAAATGCTTACATCATATCCGATAAACTCGAAAATGTGGATGAGTCCATTCTTATACATAACTTACTTGGAAGAGTTTATTACAATCCATGTGAAGGTTGCAATATGTTTAAAAAATGAAGTTGTTTAGTTGTGCTTTGACTTGGACGCGAAACAGACGCGTACACAATTCAGATGTAACTATAGAAAGTTAATACAAGGTTGGCATTGCTCACATAAAAATGAATAAATGACAATAACAATACAGGATATTCTCATGTACTTTATACACACAATACAGGGTGGGTTAAAAGTCGCTTTCCCCAAACACTTCCTTACATTTAATTACATTCAATTTACATTTGACTACACATGTCTTTACAGATTTTGTTCAAAATGGAGGCCCTGTTTCTAGATAATAATGCTCTACGATAAGCAGCTCTGTTGTGAGAGTGAGAACGATATTGCAGTACTAACACCAACACTGAAAAATATGCAGTATGTCAAACTATTATAATAGCCCTATACAATAAATAAATACTTTGTTGCTAGAGAAATGTGGACAGCAGATGAGCTATAATTTCAGTGTCGTTTGTTTTGTCGCATACCGTATTATTAATGTATTTTGTTTTAGTGTTGTTATATTTCCAGACAATCGGTTTTATCCTGTATTTGTTTTAAAATTTCTTCAAGAGATTTCGGACTCCGAGATAAAATAACAAAGTCATCAGTAAATGCTAACGCAAATATTGAAATATTTTACTAAAAATTGTACCATTTTGTTTGATTTTTATTTTCCTGATTATTTCTTCAAAACCAATGTTAAGTGACAATGTGGATAAAGAATCTCCTTGTTTGATTCCAGTAAGGGCACACTCAACTATATTTTGGAACTTTTTTCCAATTTTGACCAATCTTTTTCAAATTTGGAGAAAAAGTTTAATATACACATGGAAAGTAACATGCAAAATCTCAGCTCATTAGATCCAATACTTTTCAAAATAAAAAATATTTCAATTTTTAATCAATGATTAATTGAAATATCACTTTTAATTATCATTTTTTATTTTTTGGCTTTGTGCATTTGACTGTGCCTTCTAAATGAAGAGGGGAAGAATTCTGTGTTTTGATTTAGTTCTGTCATGTAGATTACTGTAAAAATTTATTTTTTTTATATCTATGAAATTAAATTTTAAATTTTATAATAATTAAAAATCATAAATAGCTCCAAAAAGATAATATTGTAAAACTGATACACATAATGACACTTTTTCTCCAATTTTTAAGTTGAGTGTCCCCTTAATGCATATAACATTTTCCGAGAATTTATTTGTAATTTAAACTTTAGTATGTGTTCGTCTCAAAGTCATTTTTTTAACTTATAAATTTGATAGGAATTAAAAATTCAACTATTGAATCAGACATAGTGTATGTCTTATTAATAGAATTAAAAGCCTATTTAAAATTAAATTAAGACAAAATATTATTCTGGTTATTATTATTATTATTATTATTATTATTATTATTATTATTATTATTATTATTATTAGAGGAGGATTAACTGTTACTCAGAGTTTATTTTATTTCGTCCATTATACACGCTTGAATCTTGCAACAGATTGTATTTATTTATCCTAAGTCCATTGCAGTACCTTAATTTCTGAACATACATTACAATATTATCGATCGGTGTCGGTTAGAGTTCCCGAGTAGCTCAGTGGTAGAGCGTTGGTACGTTAAACAAAGGTCCCGGGTTCGATACCCGGCTCCGGAACAATTTTTCCCTCGAAATTATTCAAATCAACTTTACAGGGAGTTATACCTGAAATCTTGATTTGCATACATTACAAGCAATCATAGGGATTTCCACAAATCTCTTGTTATTTTTGTAGATTCCCTGTTGTATATTGCTGTGACCTGTGTGTCACTAAGACATAAACTTAACCGTATTTTATAATATGTTAGAAGTAGTGACATTAAATGCGATGTAATATCATTTGTGACTATTTTATTATTATTACCACTACATAAATACTATAGATGCCTCAAGGCAGAACGCCAAGCCACAAGATTAATGCCATTGAAGAAAATTGGTGATGTAAAAACATAGTGTTATGCTTGTGTTCCGAAGGTCTTGGGTTCATACCGACGGTAGCACTATGGGTTTATTCTCATGCCTTTCCTTTCTCACGAGAAAATGGAAACTTTATTTCACGAAGTTAGAATAAAGATGTAGATAACTCCGGTATATCACCATTATTATGGCTCTTTCGCGTCGGGTGTGTAAAACGAGCAAAGAAATTACGCCACATAGCCTACTTAAAGAAAGGAAAATAATTTGTCAGCGACGATTGTGACGTGCTAATCAGCGCGTTTCGAGTTTGGAGGGTTACTCCCCATTCTTGGAACAATGAAGGGACGTTGTTGTATAATCAACTGTTCGAAGACAAGTTTGAACCTCATAAGCAGACATCGGATTCTAGGGCAAAAGCCTATTTTGTTTCTTTAGGAGAAAAGTAAAAATAATTATTAATATTTGTGTTTCATGGAAATTGAAAGGTATTCAAAGAGTTTTATAGTGCCCTAAAATGCCCTAAAACGGTTATTAGAGCCTAATTTGTTAATATTCGCCTAAAAATGCCTAACTCACTGTAAAGTTTCGCATTTTACTCTTACTCTTTATAATTTATACATGCATTCACTGCGAAATTGAAGGCATTTAAAAAGTGGAAAGTTTGCTTCACACCGGCCATGAAACCATTGATAAAGGAAACAAAATGTTTTGAATCTCACGACAATCTCGCAATAGATTTCACCGAATTTAACATGTTTGGAGGCATAAATGCCGACAAAGAACCAACCTTAGTTTTGAAGCAGGCAACAATCACAACATGTGCTGCTACCGATTCAGAGATATACTATACTATAAAAATGACTGTTTTCGGTCTGAAACCGATTAGCTGTACTGCCCTTCAGAGTGTCATAAAATCGCAATTTTTGGAGAAAGAGTGTTTTTGAAATATTTATGAAAAGTCGTAAAACTGCGAATTAGTAGGGTAAACCGTTACAAAATATTTAAAAGAATGGCCCTCCTAGTGTTAACACTACCAGGAAATGCAACAATAAGTGGAACTTTGTATTTTTGTCCAATTGAATCTCAATAACAACGGTTCATTTGAATGCTCGTTAACAGTTGCTCTTTCCCTCACTAGTGATGGGCGAAGTTGTTCTTTTCCCGGAACAGTTCCGACGGTTCCGGTTCCGAAAAAATACTATGTTCCAAATAACAGTTCCGAAATAACAGTCACCAGTGGTGATGAGTCGGAGTCGTTGAGTCGTTCAAACGAACGGTACAGTACCCTCCCTCTTCACCATAGACAAATAACACCATGCAGCTCACACTCATAGGCATGACATAGTACACATTCTTATCTATAGATGGCACTGCAATGCATATTCGAATCGATTTTGGAAAATTGCTGTGCATGCGGACAGAACTCAAAAGCTTAATGTTAGTAATTACACAGCTGTTGACTACAAGGACAGAATACAACACTTTGTTTTCGTACATAAAGTTATAAAGACATCGTAGCCAACTAAAAAAAAAATAACATAACATTTAAAACATATGGTATGTAATTTCTGTTCTCTCTATTGCATAATAAAAAAAAAACAAATCATTAATTTTTATTTTTACTTTTCTTAATGCGCAGTTATAATAATAATAATAATAATAATAATAATAATAAATATTACAATTTCATAAATAAAAAAGATATATATTGGCAGTACTGAAACCTGGAAACCCCGCAGTGGGTTAGTAAAATGTTGGAATCGCATCTTTACCAAAGTGTAATTTAAACTTCGCATTAAACCTCGCTCTCCAAATCAGTACTTATATGGGTAGTTTCCAACAAATAATGCTACAACATTTTTGTCGTTCTTTGATAACAGAGAAGATAGCACAAAAACTTGTGCTTGTCAGACTTAACCTCAACAAACGACATACAGACATTGTAACTAAACCACTCATTACCATTTACGACTTTAACCTTTGTATAGAATCAGCTGATCAATGAATTAATAATAGTATGCGTACTTTATGACTTCGTAGAATGTTTATAAAACAGAATTAGTCAACTAATGGTGAAATAAACCAGAAAACGGGAATCAATATTACAGATTATTGAATACTTACTATAACATTACAGATGATTGGCCAGTCTTACAAATGTTGATATTAAAGTTCGCGCCACCGCAAGGATTTCAATTTCCATGCGCCCCCCTCCAACCACGTGAGAGTTTCAAGTACAGTGTAACTGCAGCTGTCGTTGGTTCATCGGAACAAGCTCCGACGTTCCGACTGTTATCTCGGAGTCGGAACATACCTTGTGCAACGCGGTACTGCGAGCCCGCAACAGCTGGGCAAGTGAGCAGCTCGGAGTCGGAACACTGTTATTTCGGAACAGGAGGTTCCGACCTACTGTTCATTTTTGCAACAGTTCCGAGGGAGTCGGAACATACCTTGTGCCACGCGGTACTGCGAGCCCGCAACAGTTGGGCAAGTGAGCAGCTCGGAGTCGGAACACTGTTATTTCGGAACAGGAGGTTCCGACCTACTGTTCATTTTTGCAACAGTTCCGAGACCGGAACAGTTCCAAAATAACTGTTGTGTTATTTTTTACCCATCTCTATCCCTCACCTTATTTGTGTTGAGAAGTTTTGAGCGGTAGGACGTTTTCCTGTGAAGTTTAACGCGATAATGCCGAAAAATATAAGTGCAAAATCTACATTGATCCGGCAATGGCTAACAGAATATTCAGAATTCACTTATGATGGAAAAATAATATTCTGCAAGATTTGTAGCAAACAGGTATGTAACAATAGTTGAAATATATAAATTCTATTAATTTTAAAGAGTAGGCCTATAATATTTATACATTGACTGAGCTATCCTGAGGTATAATTCTTTTTAAGACCACCACACTTTAACCTTTTAAATTCCGATAGTTAAAGTATTTGCAGGTCATTAAAATTTTGATTGTTCGAACCCACTAACTTTGTGATAGAAATACGGCAATACAACAATTAGGATTTTATTTTAATTCAGTTTACTTTACATTTTTAGATTTCGCAAGAAAAGAAGTGCCACCTAAGCAGCATGTGCAAGGAGCGGCTCATAAGGCTAAAGCTCAGCAGAAAAATCAACTGCAACAAACTTTACTAACACAGCCTACTTCATCCAATCTCAGCAGCAATTTCTATGCTCATTTAACCAGAGCGTTTGTTGCTGCTAACATTCCCTGGAATGCAATTGAAAATCCGGTTTTAAGACAGTTTTTACAAAAATACTGCAAACAAAATATCCCATCTGAGTCGACCCTAAGAAAAAATTACTTAGACAGAATATACAATGAAACTTTAGCTTCCATTCGGGAGGATATAGGTGATTCTTACATATGGGTCTCTGTGGATGAAACCTCAGATCCTATGAATAGGTATATAGCAAATATGGTAGTAGGAAATCTTAGTCCTGATGGACCTTCGATTCCACACCTCGTATGTGTTAAGAAACTTTCGAAAGTGAATAGCCAAGCCATTGCTTATTTTGTAAATAAATGCCTACAGTCTTTATACTCAGGTAATATAGACGATTCTAAAGTTCTGTTGTTTTGTACTGATGCTGCCTCATACATGGTTGCTGCAGCTCCACTTCTTAAAACATTTTATCCTAACCTCACGCATGTAACCTGTCTAGCACATGGCCTTCACAGGGTTTCTGAAACAATCCGGAATGAATTTCCTCTTGTCAATTCGTTTATTTCTAACACAAAAAAATGTTTTTGTAAAGCCCCATCCAGGATTTCAATATTCAGAGAGAACTTTCCAAATATCCCACTTCCACCTCAGCCGGTTGTTACACGATGGGGAACCTGGATTCAGTCAGTGGTGTATTATTCTAAGTATTTTAAAGAAGTGGTCACAGTTATTGATAAATTACCTGAAACTGATAGTGCAGCGTGTGTGAAAGCAGTGAAAGATTGTTTGAATGACTCACGAGTGAAAAACGATATTGCCTACACAACATCAAACTTTTCTTTCATACCTGCAAGCATTGAACAATTAGAACGTGAAAAACAATCTCTTTGTAGCCAAATAGCAATAGTAAAGGAAGCTCAAGTGAACATACATTCTGCTTTGGGCGAAACTGGGAAAAAAGTTAAAAATAAGTGGGACAACGTATTAAATAAGAATGTAGGATTTTCATTGTTGGAAAAAGTATCAAGAGTGATATCGGGGGAAAGTGTAAATGTTCCAGTAAGTATTGATGTTTCTATTGTACCTAATTTAAAATTTGCGCCTCTCACATCAGTTTCGGTTGAAAGAAGTTTTTCTGCTTTCAAAATGATTCTCAGTGACAAGAGGCAAAGGTTAACTGTGGAGAATTTAGAAAAAATTCTGGTGGTGTACTGTGCAGATAATTATAATAAAGTCTGAGCATGGAATTGAATTTCAATAACTTAAAATGAGTAATCTTCATATCAATAATCATTATTTCATTAGTTTCAATATATTAAATTTGTGCAGCTCTGTTTATAAATATAATATAGTATTCTTTGTTAATGTTGAAACATACTTTTTTGTGCGTATTTTAGTGTATAACTAAAAATTTCAGTGAAAGAAATAAGTATGATACCTTGATGTGCCTAAAATGCCTATTTTCATTAAAATAGAGCCTAATTTTACAATTTTTGAGCTTATTTTAGGCGCCTAAAACTGCAATTTTTAGTGCCTAAAAATCCGATGTCTACTCATAAGTAACACCAATAAGGCATCACTCATGAGACAACTAGGCCAGGAGATAATGGGGTAGGGTGGTCAGTTCCTTTCCCCTTCCAATGATACATCGCCGATTAGCTACATATTCTACTAATCAGACTAATGAAGGAATAATAAATTAAATGTCGTAAACGGAAAAAAAATAAAGAAAAAATAGGCTAGGCGGTGCGAGGAAGTGATTGTAGAACTAGTAAATGAGTAATTGAAGGGTTAAAAAAAAAGAACCATAGTCCAAAAAAATGCAAATTTGAGATATTAAGCATGTGATGAGCGTATTGTAGCGTCCATCAACTGAATTAGCTGTTAGTGGAAAAAAAATCATAGTCCTATGTTATAGGAGTGGAAATTTTCAGTGGTTTTCATAAAACAATCATAGTCCAAAGACACTTTTTTTTGTGAAAACGGCCGTTGTCCAGGATGATGGTAGCATATACATACGTATATTCCATTCATTTCATCTCGGAACACTTATCCATACAAAATTAAACTGTAATAGATTGGCAGTACTGTACACGGCAAAAGCCATCTCAGAGAAAAATACTTTAGCACGCGAATTGTTGTAATAGTTATGGAGTCATCTTTAGGTGCAGAAGTAATCCCATGGAAGAAACGTAAGCAACGAAAGGAGAAGAAACAGGATATAATAAAGAAAGAGAAGATTAAAGGAGAGGCACACTTCAGCCACAACCGAGTATTTTTTCTTAAGACAACCATTGTCCATAGTTATATACGATGAAAGAGTAATGGAACGGAGAAAAATTCTCTCCGGCGCCGGGATTTGAACCCGGGTTTTCAGCTCTACGTGCTGATGCTTTATCCACTAAGCCACACCGGATACAACCCCGACGCCGGTTAGAATCGTCTCAGATTAAGCTCCAACTCTTGGGTTCCCTCTGGTGGCCGCCCTCTGCACTACGTCATAGATGTCTATGAATGCAGGACCGAAGTCCACACATGTGCTGAGGTGCACTCGATATGAGTGACTAGTTGGCCGGGATCCGACGGAATAAGCGCCGTAGTGATTTACGCATATCATATATATTATTATTTTAATGTACTTCGGTACATTAAAATAATAATACATAGTTATATACCTACATTTACACAGTAAGTTATAGGGAAGAGTCGGGTAGTATCGGACATCGGATAATATCGGACAGTGAGTTTCTTTCATCTACCACACGATGATAGTACCTGATTGACATGGTTACGTTTCTGTGATGTCGCATAGAGAAATGTAACCATGTCATTCAGGTACTACCATATGGTGGTAGATGAAAAAAATGCACTGTTCGATACTACACGATGTCCGATACTACCCGATTCTCTCCTAAATGTACTTCAGTTTTCCCACGTTTCTACAACACCTTAAGAAATGGCATGTATAATTTCATACTTGAAGTATCAACAGCATCCATGCCAGAAAGTTTTTTGTTTCTCTCGAAAATTTATGTTTTTGGACTATGGTTATTTTCCAGAAAACCCTTTGATTAATAATAATAATAATAATAATAATAATAATAATAATAATAATAATAATAATAATAATAATAATAATAATAATAACAACAACAACATTGGCCTACCCTACAACTAATAACTCAATACAATAAAAAACTGTGTATCTCTACTCGTGACAGACGTAGAACTTCTTAAGCTGTGAACATGTAGTAAATAAAAAAATCATCTCCATTATAGGCCCAAAGAGTAGCATGATGCTGAGGCTCTCACCTTTGAAGACAATCGGCATTAATGGCAATAAGGAAGTCAGTTCTACATGCCTGCTGCCATTACCCCCGAGCAAATACCCTTCAGTATTCATTTCTGTAACAGGCTGAATGTATTTCAGGGCGATAATGCGGCCAGAGGGATTAGGATTAGAAACATTAGATCAATAGAGAAAATCCATGACTCACCGGAAATTTAACTTGTGGCTTTCCGGCTTGTATTAAGCCTTAACAGAGAGCTGCCGCGCGCCTCCTGTAACTGTGCACTAATCTTTTAAGTGTTCAAGAAGTGTTGTAACAAACCACCTACATCTGTATTAAGTATTAAATTACATACCTCTGGTTGTTGCCGTATACATTGTAAATGTCCGATTATTAAGGAGTCCTCTGAAGTTAAGTATTTAGGCATAATTTTCGACAATCATTTTAAAATGGGACCAACACATTAATTACCTTTGTAATAAATTGCGTAAAATAATTATTTTATTTTATTGAGGAATTACTTGTCAATAAGTTTATTATGCTCAATATACTTAACATTATTTCAATCGGTAATTATGTATGGAATTATAGGATGGTGTAGCTTATTTAAAACCAATTTTAATCCACTTTATTTATTACATAAGAAAATAATTAAAATGTATCTTCATAAAACTATTGATTTTCCATCTCTAAAATTGTTTTTAAACTTTAAGGTTCTTAAAATAAGACAAATTTATTATATTGTATTAATAAAATTCATACATAAAAATCGAAATAACTTTGAAATGTATTCTCATATTTATGATATTAATTCTTTAAGATTTTTTGAACAAAAATGCAACACTACTACAATATTTAATCATAGTAGTAATTTAGACCCAAGAATATATATAAAAAATTATATTTAAATATCCTAATCTTGTCAATTCTAATAATTATAATATTACATTTTAGGAGTTATGTATAGATTTTATAAATAATGAAAAATTGTAAATTTTAAATTAATATTATATTCTTATTGTGTAGTAGATATAAGACAAATTATATTATATACCTACTTTTTAATTTAAAATCAGGAACCCGCCCCTGAGCACGAGGTAAAATTTTATCTATGTATACAATATTTTATGTTACAAGTATTAGGAAATAAATAAATAAAATAAGAGACCGTAAATTAGGGTCATTTTTAACTTTTTGTACTCAGTACGCTCTAGAATTTAAAAATTGAACAATTGATTTACGATAGCTAAGATAAGATTTAGTTAGCAATCGTTTCAAGTGACTTTAGAAAACTGCATCAGTATTTGTTCGAGATGTTGTTTCTCTTGAGGTCTACATTGGTGCAGTGGTCATCATCAATTTTCAGTGGCGATTGATTTACCATCGTATCCATTTCCATTGGAACATTATTTGTCCCAAAACCCCATATTGATCATGTACATGTTGCAACCGTAGAATATGCAAAAATTGAATCCGTGGAGAAATGAGCCGTTCGGAGACGAAATCCAGTTTAGGTTGATGAACTATATTTTTAAACATGCAAAATCTTTCACAATGTGGGAGTAGTATTTCTACTTAGGGTTAGTCTACCACAATTACACGCCATTATATTATTTATATCGATTTCCGAAAATGTTCTGTAAAGGATTTGTTCCTACTGAGGCGACAGAATTTTAAAATTATTTTCGAACTACAACCAAATAAAAATTAAGCACATAGAACCAAATTGTTTATATTGTTTTTTTTTTTCAAATATTTGATGAGTATTTCTATTTCATTTAAATCCTTTATATGTTGAATTACGGTTTAATTATTCTAAATCACTGACAGTAGTTGGATCAGGTATTGCATTTGTTGGTGGTGTAAGAACATTGACATTTTGTGCTGCAATACCAATTTTACAAACCAGTTCTAATGAGATTAATGAAAATAAAAACTGGTTTGCCCTTGTTCCTTATTACGAGTACAATACATTATAGATGGAGAACTTGGGGTGGTGTTTCTCATATAACGTGTGATACAGTATTGTGTAAATAAAGAATATTAGCAGAGAAAATAATCTTATACATTGGACAGACTGGAAGATGTTTTCAAACACGTTACAAGGAACATAGCACAGCCATAACGAAATCACAGAATGATTCAGCCTACGCAGAACACATCGCAAACTCCAACCACAACTACAGCAACATAGACACTGACATGAAAATACTGCACATCCAGCCATAAATCCAGCAACTTGACACTCTAGAACAATATGACATTTACAGACATACAAAAACACATCCACAGCACATCCTGAACACTCAACTGAATTTCAAAATACACACCCTTCCCGACACAATCATGAACACACCCCACCACAACAGGGAACCAGAAGATAGCGCGAGACCTTCACTAGGCTTTGGAAAATGAAGGATAACACTTCAAAACTAGTCAGCCAGGTAATTTCCTAATGTTAACACAGTAAAGAAGTTATAAAGTTAATCAGTGATTAAAGAAATAACAAGGATTTATTCCCTCTTAAATTTGATGCAATAGGGGACAACTTCAGTGAAAAACACTATACGGAGTAAAGAAATATCGACCAACGACGTTTATTACAATATATTCAGTGAAGCAATAGTGTCTTCTATTTTCTACATTTTCATTAATAAATTAACCGCATTTGTTAAGCAATGTTAAAGTTTATGACATTCACAACAGTGTTGTAATGATACATTTTGTGCGAGATCGTGCGTATTTGCTTGGTTTCCGCACAAAACCAATCCGCGGAAAGTGTAAAATTCCACATTCAGTATTCCCAACCTAACACACATAACAATTTCCCTCTTCTTACCGCTTAAGTGACATATTGATTTTACTGCTTTAGTCTTTTAAAATATTATTTTTAAACACGTTCAATATAGTCATAATTATAATTTGGAAACTTACCACTGTATTTTCACCTAAATTGCACTGTTAATTATTGTTTTTAAATATTTGCAAAAATTAAGTAAACTCTACAACTCCACTAAAGTTACTGCATTCGTGATGCAAGTAACATTAAGGAAGCCATGAAAAAATCAACACGATTCCAGATGCCGATGTTATTACTACAATATGTTATATAAATAATATTGTTAAAATATTAAAATGAAAAATAAATCATTACATAACCTTACCGTTTGTTTTAAGTTCGCATTTATAGACTGGGGGAAAAAAAGACAGATGTATATCACGGCTTCTGGAGTATAGTAAACACAGAAAACATTTTAAAGCAACAATGTTGAAGATAGATATTTTTCTTTTGCAAATTTGCCGTCATTGAACAGAAACCAATATGGAGATTTCATTGCAATTAATTAGAAATTCGTCTTTCAGGTATGTAATAAACGATCTTCGCACAAAATAATGTACGATACACGAGCGGTATGTTTTCTTTCAATTCTCGGAAATTAAAAAAGCTCAACTACGTTTCACTTTTTCAAACTTTTCCTCGAACATGAAAACTTCAACATACCGCTCTTGTAACGCATATTACTATTATCACACTTGTGCGATAAAGTGAAGCACACATTGAAATTGATGAAAAGTAATTTATTTATTATACATATTAATTACAAATTTTTTACAACCTGTCAAAGTGAGTGCCGATGTTGAAGCTATACAGTCAATACCCTCCTCGACATATGAAATATTATTCACAGTGCTGTAAAAGTTATGACAGAAATGAAGAAATTTGTCTCTACTAATTTGTTTATAGTGACTTGGTTACCATATTTTTGCATGTTTAGTCAACAGTTCGAAGAGTGATTGGAAACTCATAAATGTCAACAATAAGACATCACTCATGAGGTAACTAAGCCAGGAGATAATGGGATATGGTGACCAGTTGCTTCCCCCTCCATTACATACAAGATATCAATTATTGTATCAAAACTTTTTCGCTCCTAATCATATTCAAAGTCATATTATTTTGAATGTTCATAAAATAAATCAGAAACAAAATAAAAGAACGAAATTCTTCCGAAACACGTAAAACGCATGCTAAGAAAGTAGCCTACTGTATGTAATGAATGAATGAATGCTAGCCATGATGTCCCTGTTGGGCACAGACCTCCTGTGTTGGGGTTAGAACCCTCTCGACAGGGATGACTCAACTGTACTCGCTTGGTGAGCCAATCCAGGCGAGCTTGTCGTGTATATTACTTAGTGACATGGTTAATAACCCTGTTAAACTTTAATTAGTCTCAACACTCTGTTCTTTGTATTATCTCCGTGAAACCCTTTATTTTAATTTACGTTCTTTCCTATTTTGCTTAACAAGACTGTCTGATAGACGGCGGAGACACATCATGTAGTACAAGGTGCTTTTCATATGTTTGCGGTACCTACGTGTGACTGCACCAAGAAGTGAAAGGTAAATACAAACAATCGAGGAACAATGATTTTTACACGAAGTGCAAATTTGTATTGCTCAATAAAAGACATTACTTAAATTATGTAACTTACATTTTAGTGAGATTTTAGCAGCATAAATTATGCTTTTATGCGTCATTTTACGTCAGACCGGAATTCTATTTCAGAATATAATAATTTGCTTCTTTCCCGACGGTCAGTCAAGCAAACAGCTCAAGTAAATGTCAAGTTAATAATTCCATGTGTTTATTTACTCAGACGTCATGAGAAATGACGGGAAATTCTAGGGAAGATGTATATTTTAACCGGAGCTGCTTAAGGAGAATCTGAGAATATGCAATTTGTTGCATCGCGTAAGGGACTTAAAATTGCATAATTCAGTCGTATTCCTTCCTCCATAAAATTTCTATCTTATTCGCTTTACTTCATCTGTACCTATCTTCATATGTTTCAGTGGACCAGAAGCTTGATGTAAGAAAATTAAGACAATGGCAGCACTTGATCTCAACGAGATGTGAACTTATTTTGCATATCTACATTAAATTACATCAAAAGAAACATAGATACTTAATAGGTTTTTGATAAACATTTAAAGTTTTTGTTTCCCTTTGTATTTAGTAGATATATTTATTGCCTGCTTCCTTCTGCTTCTAAACATTGCAGGTTCGATTTTGTTTGAGGACAAGGAAAATATGAATAAGAATATCGTTCACGTGGCTTCCTTCGAAAAGCAAACAAACTTAAAAGTAAGGTAATAGACCAGTACAATCTATTTCATGTACTTCGTAATTCACCTAAGCCGTACTAAAATTCAGATTTAATATTTCTTTATGTTTCAATTAATATTTTGCTCGTTCAATTGTAAATACAATTATTGCGTCATATTCTTTCATTTTGTTCATTCTGTTAAAATTATTTGTTTTATTTATTTATTTGTTTGACAATTTTTGTACGTTAGTACTATCAATTGTGCTTAAATAATTACCGTTACAATAATATGAGACTTGTGGAGAGGGTGACGTCCATTAACGTTCCTCAAAGCATCAACAAATCAGTGTGTCTTTTCCTCTTGAGGCGACGATCAGGCCGTGCAGGGGGTAGGTTCCGAGGAATCTGGTTGATTAAGTTGTTAGAATGTGTTGACAATGTTGCAAATAAGCGTGTGTAGGAAGAATGAATTACAGTCTCTATTTTGGCTAGGTCTAGATCTGAATGAAGTGTTTCATTTCTTATGTACCATGGTGCTCCAGTGATTGTCCTTAGTGCCCGATTTTGGAATGTTTGAATACGCTTGATTTGGCTTATAGAAGCCGATCCCCATAATGAACATCCATAGAGCCAAATAGGTTTGAGAAGCATTACCTATATTAACCTTTTGTTGGAAAGGGAAAGACAAGAGCTGGAAAGTATTGCTTTCATTTGTATGTATTTGTTTACATTAATTTTCGTTCAAGATAACTCAGATTCATTCATCCTCACTCATAAGGCTGGTTCACAATAAACCGGTAACGGAAACGAGAACGAGAACGGAACTAATGTTGAAATGTATTTAAATGTTAGTATTCACAATAGTTAATTGTAAATGCTCACATTTAAATACATTTATTTTAACATTATTTCCGTTCTCGTTCTCGTTGTCGTTTCCGTTCCCGGTTTATTGTGAACCTTACAGTTTCGTTCCACGCAACGTTTAGTTTGATCCACCCGCATATCATTGTTTTCGCCTCAGTATGTACTTGTGTATGTAGCCTACGTAGATTATGTTGTTAATAATAGCTTCTCGCTCCTATAGTTATCTAAGGTCATACAATCTTTTTGGCCTCTTCTTGATCAAAATTATTCAGTGTGCCTTTAAGTAGAACGGCGATAATCAGAGCGAGGCAAGTGGCCTAGGGGCTTGCAGCTAAACATATAGTTACCCAACAAACGCAGAATCTCTTGCAAGACAGCGCGAATTTTTCATTGCAATTATATCAATTTCCCTTCTCTTTTCTACTTCATTCCTTCTTGTAAGAAGTGCCCTCAGTTCAGTTGAATTGAGCTGTTTGACCGTCTATAAAGAATGTTATTTGTAGTGGACAAAATGACTGATGCGGGCAGTTTTTCACGGTATATACCCGTTAACTTCGTAACAGTTTCATCGATTGTCTGCCTCGAGAAGAAATAACTGACCTTGCCAGTGCATAAACTGTTCAGCCATATCGAAGTCTAATGATGGTTTTTCAGGAATATGACACGCTCCTATATTTCGAGATTTGTGGCACTCAGAGCGACTGCAAGACTCATCATTCTTCAGTTTCCCAGCAATGTTCATACTACTATTGTTCCATTATTGTCATACAGTTGATTCAATGACTCATGACTAAAGCACGTTTTTTAGCCCCACAACATTGGAATTAGTATAAGTGTCCACGGGGTATACAATACAGTACAGACTCTGCTCACAATCACAACAAATAACGCGCACTACAAGATTTTTACTCCTAAACAAGTACAATTTAGCAATGTTCATGATATTGTGCACTACTAGTTGAAATAAAGGTGCCTAAAACAAGTACGAAAGTACAGGAGCAAGTAGAGGAATTTGGAAAACAGCATGTCTATGTAAATGGCAACATAATTGTGTGTAATTTGTGTAGACTGACATAATCTGTTCTAAAAGATGGTATTTACAGTAATAAATTAATAAAAAAACAAACATTTTAAGTTGGTACGAAGTTACAGGAGAATGGAGAAAGTTACATAACGTAGGACTGCATGCATTTTATTCTTCAGCTGACATAATTAGGAACATTTAATCCAGACGTTTGAGATGGTCATATCTGGTTGTAGTTTTTTTTTATTTATTCTTAATTTGTTATACTCTACGCTCTGCTTTCAATTTCTTACACTCAGCTGCAGCCCCTTTCTTTGCGCGGCATACTGTATCGCTGTGTGCACTTATTTTCTAATACTGCTATTTTCGTTCTGCTAATAAAAAGTTGTTTTCAGCACAGAATAAACATCAATCCGTATATCCAAACCTTGCCTCTGCAATGAGATGATGCTAACTTACCAGTTTCGAAACCTCCAGAAAATGAAATGGAGTTTTACGAGAAATAGAATGTGAAGATAGCATAGTCCGTAGAGAATTAGAATGTCCTTCTGATACTAACTACATTTCTGAGATGTCAAATTCCGCACCACAACGATATACACGATCTGAATTAAATGATCTCTTAGAGACCTTTCACTCTCAAAAACAATGCAGAACTGGAAGCTTCGAGGTGTATCATGCATGATGCGAGAAATTTTTCTTAGGAGTGCTTTCATTTTTCGCTATTATGTTTACTTTGGCGCTTTACTTGTGTCGTGATTGGCGCTTATGACAGCCCAAATAAATCATGGTCGGCGCAAACGTAATCCACGGAATGTAAGGACACCAGCCAACAATCACTTTTGAAAGGATGTCAGACTTTTTGCCGACATGGTAGATTTTAATCGTGGTTGGATGTTGCCAAGAGATGTTGAAACTCTTGCACGAGGAAGTAAAAACGTGGATTTGAATCTGGGCCGGCCTGAGTTACTTCCTCGCACGGTTCGGACGTATCGCTCGCCGTACATACAGGAGAGAGCGAAACAATGCGCCGATATGGTCGCTGCCGAAAGAAGCAGCAAGTGATTGAGGTCAGGTGGCCGTGATGGGATGAGAGAGCTGGCGACTCGCTCCTATGTCAGTCCTCTACCGGACCGGAAGACGAAGCGCACGGAAACGGTGATCAATCATAGTTCATGCTGCTCCAGTGCTGTGAAGTGCGGTGAACGCTTACGTGTGTGCGTGAGGGCAAGCGAAAAAGAATGTGAACCAGGATTTCGAGAATGTCTGCAGTTCCGCACTTTTCTACACTCGAAGTAATCAAATTTATTTTAGTACTGTAGTTTATTTAAATAGTATTTAATGTAGGTGCATACAGTATATTTGCATGCCGCCTCGGTGTTTATGACGGGCAAGAAACGTAGATTTGTTGTGTGGAGGTCACAGTCGTGGCTTTGAGTCCTGCCTAGGATATGAATGCTGTCCGTTGTCGATGTGATACTGATCTTATGCGACGAGAGTTTCAGTATGTGCACGGCATGTCTATTGTCAGATCGAAAAAAAAAAAAAAAAAAAAAAAAGAGAAGGAGGCCAAGAATCTAGATAGATACGTAGTTAGGTTACATAGATAAGTAGTTGAGTTAAACTAGTTTAGTTATGTTAGAGTAGAGTACAGTAGAACCTCTATTATCCGTGGTAATCAAGGGGGTTGACTGGACGGTTAATCGAAAAAATCGGATAATCCGTACGATAAAATATTTTCATAAAATAAGTGAATAACACAGTTTCATAATTTCCTCCGTGGTTTAGATTGTGAATCAGAAGTTCACTAAATTAATCCCGGTTGTCAACAATGGTTTTATAAGGGTCAAGTAAATTCCTTGCGTTGATTCTTTGCGAAAGGATAAGAATAGTAGAGGTTTCCTGTTTTAGATTTACAGACTTCATACACTTTATCCTTGTTTTTAATTAAATAGCACACATTTGTAACGATAATCTCGTATTCTAATGCGAGTTGAGCCGCGGTTTCTCTTTTTCCAAATCGATCAATTATTTGTATTTTTATTTCGATAATTAGTAAAAAAACTTTTAACACCCAGGCAGATATTTTGTATAGAAATTATGAAGTACGGACACTCAAATAGTAGAACAAGGACTGAATGCTACACGGGTTTCCTCTAAATTTTGCGGACGTTCTTGGAACCATTTCTTTGAAAGCAGGTAGTGACTATTTTACAATTTGAGAAAAACGCCTTGAAGTAGGCCTACCGGTAACTGTTCCTATTGCTGGCAGTAGTAATATAAGGATAAAGGCTTATAATAACATACTCCAGAAAAGAATAGGTACTAATATATGGTATAGCACTAGATACTTTTTTCCGCACCAAAGAAAGAAAAGAGAGAGAAAGACAGTCGGATAAACCGCTGATCGGTTAATAGGGTGACGGATAATCGGGATTATACTGTAGGTAGGTAGGTAAGGTTAATCAGATTAGTTAGGTTAGAGTAGGCTTGATAGATTAGGTTAATTACATCAGTTAGATTTGAGTAAGATAGGAAAGTTAGGTTAATTAGATTAGTTAGGTTAGAGTAGGATATGTAGTGAAGTTATTTTTGTAGTTATTGAGGTTGGTTAGACAGTTTAACCCCTTCAGACCTGAATTTATATTGAAAACAATTGAAAAAAACTGGTCACATCATTCTGGGGATCCAAAATTCTCAAATCAAGTCTTCACAGAAAATTGAAATTTGGGGACAATTTTGACCCCTGGGTCCCCAAAATTTTAAATTTTATTTTTAATTCAGGTATAGAAATGTTTCAAAAGTAATATTCTCCATTTCTATCACATTGAATTTTTCAAAATATTTAAAAGTATCTAAGACATTCCAAAAAAAGAAAAAAAGAAACAATGTACATTATAAAGTACATCAGGTCTGAAGGGGTTAAGCTAGTGAGTTATAATGGGTTAATTTAGAAGTCAGTTATGTTAGTTTAACTACTAAGTTCGGTTACAGTAGTGTGCAAATTAATCATATTGAAATTGAAAGTTCCTTAAACATTTGTCTACATGAGGCAGTAGGTGAAGACAAAGCTATAATCATAATTGCCTTCTTTTGCAATATAAATACATTAATTATTATTATTATTTCTCCATAACAAAATGCCATGCTTTAAAGAGCTACTGAAGAAACAATAAAGCATTGATTAAAGCATTTAAAGCAACACAGTTTTTGTTAACCTCTCTGAAGGAAATATGAATAAATCTAGGTAATTTCTTACAGAACTCTCGACTAAGTCGGTTCCAAGTCAATTTACTAACAAGAAAAAACAGAAGCTTGACAGCTTGATCAGATCCCTGATTATGTCTAAGGCGAAAATTAAGTGTGTCAAAATTTATATTAAACTTATTCGCATTAAACCAAGTTATGAAATTGTCCACAGTAGTAGAATTATCAACACTCAAGTCATGCGAAACTTAAAACACAGCAACATCATCACCATAAAAGATAGTTCGGTCAGGTAACCAACATTGCAAATCATGGAAAATAATTATAAACAAAAACGGCCCGAGGATTGACCTTTGAGGTACTCCAGTAGTGTGTTCCATACATGAGGAACGATGACCATTAATCAGAACAACTTGTTTATTCACAATATCTGGTTTCTCTAATGACCAATATCTGTCGTTTTTTAATGTCGCATGTCCATGCAGATGAATCCAAGTCTCATCAGAAAAACAAAAATCGATCTGGGACAAGTTCTTCATTATTTACTTTTACTAACACCCAATTATAAATGTTAAGCCAGCGATTGTAATTTTGGAGTTCTAATTCATGACATTATTTTAATTACAATACAGTAATATATGGATTCGGCATTCTTCATTGCTCTTGATTACTTATTTTCCAAATTTTCTTTAATAATATTGTTAGAATATGTTTTTCCCATGCTGTAAGAATGTCAACTAATATTGTGGATCTTCTAATATATTTTTGTACATTTATTCGTGTATCTCTTACTAAGTATCTCACTCAAAGCCCAAAAGCATCAGTTTGCAGATGTTAGATTTCAGTAGTTCATCTTCTCTTTATTACGTTTAGGCCTATGCTGAGTATATATTCCGACATCCCAGTTCCTGCCATATTTTCTCGGGATTTTCGTGATCTCTTCCTCATTTTGGTTTATATGAAATAAACTGCTTTTCAATAGTTGTTCAATATTAATTTTATTTATGTGGTCCTCATTTTTATAATTTAATACAAAAGAGAAATGCAGACTACGTATACTCTCTTAATCGTTTACACTTCCCTCTGATGTTCTCTCCAGTTTCGTAAATTCTGCTATATTTCTGATACTCAGAAATGTTATTTGCGTTTACAGAATTAAAATTTAACTAGCATACATTGAGAGCAAGGACAAAAATTTAGTTTCGTTTCAATTCCCATTTTAATGTTCGATAATATATACACATATACGGTGAAAATTACTAGATCTAATATTATTACTATTACAACTATACAAATATCTAGATACAGGAGTCGTGTAAGATACGTACAGTTTACGTTGTATTGTTGCTTTCCCTAATTCTTACTGTAAAGTTTAAAACTTTAACAGAATTAGGTAGATTGCCTAGAATCTAGATTCAACTAGTTCACTGCATCGGAAAAGTGGAATGACATCATGCGTGACGCACAGTTGTACAACTCTCACTTCTCAACGCACACCAGAAAGAAATTCTCAGCACTCGTACCCACCAATTACGCCGACAAAGTGATATACCGCATATAAATATCAGCATGTTACGTAAACACAATGTAACAATCTTTTATAAACTTCAGTCACGGTCTCTTCATTCGTCTCTCTCTGTCTTCATAATTATGTATCTCTTATGTTAACTTGAAGAGTAATTATTATGGCATAATGATTTTGCATGTGCGTAGCTCTGCCATATTGTGAAGACGAGTTTATATGACGACGAACTGGTGACCGCAGATTGATGTGGATGAGTTTGTGTTCACGGCGACAAGTTGACTGCGGGTTGAGGACGAGTTGGTGATTGCGGGTTGATGCGGTCGAGTTTGTGTTGACAAGTTGATGGCTGCGTGTTGATGACGAGTTGATGGCTGCGAGTTGATGCGGACGGATTTGTGTTGACGGCGACGAGTTGACGACTGCGGGCTGAGGACGAGTTGGTGACTACGGGTTGACACAATGGCGGTTTAATGGCGATGACGATTTGATGATAGTGGCGATAACAATGGCAACGAATTGATAAATATGATATACTGACGATGATAATGAATTGAGAGCAACAACATATTTACGACGATGATAATGATGAAATCGATGTTGTGGTGACGAATTGATTTATAATGGCGGTAAATTGATAAATAATTCGTAATGTTGACGACGAAAATTACCAAACTGGGAAGGGGCAAGATGGAAGATGATGTTGATTACCACTTTTAACTTTCACACTAATTTTTTAACAAACGAAGCGGTACATCAGCACTATCAGTGTGAAACTTGATTCGTACTAATGAATACGGACTTTCGCAAACAGCGTAATTGGTACTGGAGTCACACGTCACTTCCATCTTATAAGTAATAGCTTCATGACTCCAAACTATCAGCACTTAACTATCAGGCAATAGAAAACAATTACTTATCCTGTATATTTACTTTGTAAATATTGCCGATGGCATATGCAATCCACAAACCTTGGCCTACTACACAAGTTATAAGTTATGCGCTTACACATTTGTGTAATATATAGAAGCATTTCAACGGAAACACTCATTATTTCTAATGAAGTTCATTGAAAATGGTGATAATTTAAACTACATTCTTCTCATCAGTCATTTCTTATAATATTAGTATCCATTTCATGTCCTTCTTTACTCCGTCTTCTATCGACTGAAAATTATCGTCTGTTATTTTTTGTTGTCTTGCTTCATAATGAACACAATTACGTTTATAGTAGGCCTACTGTAGCATGATTAATTTCTTATATAATTTGTAAATCGTGCTGAAATTATAAATTATGTAACTTATGTGCGTGTATAATATGTGGGGGAACAAGGAACTTAATTAAACAGCATGGAAGTCCCAATTCTGCAACCTAACTCTCCGAGAGCATGAATATTCGGCAGTTATTTTATCCCAAGGACAAAATGAACTATTTTTTTCTTAGAAACCAACCAGAAAGTGTATTAAACTCAGAATTGGTGTGATAAATATTTACTACCTCTATTTTAAAAAACATTATTCATATATCAAAAATAATTTATAGTTACCGGTAATGAAACATTGAAAATGGCGCCTATGAAAAATGTAGTGGGAAAACGTTTCTCATCTAATTTCCTTATTTCTCAATAATCAATTCAAATTAAGAATTAAAAATTACAAACTTTCACATGGAATTTATTTGTGAGTGTAAGCCGATTTTTATAGGTTATTCTTTGAGTTTACATAAATTGTCATTTAGCTCTATCATAAAGTAGAATTAGGATATAAATTATAAATTATTTAATTATGTATCATGTTTAATCAATATTTCATTACATATAAGCTCCTTAATCTGCAAGATAATGATTTTATACTTAAGTATTACTATTTACTATTACTAATGTTATCATTGTTTGAATGTACATTTCACCTTTGATATTGTGGAAGAGAAGGCCTGATGGCCTTAATTCTGCCAGGATAAATAAATAAATAAATAAATAAATAAATAAATACATAAATAAATAAATACAAAATTAAATTAAATTAAATTAATAAAAAATTAAAATTAAATTAATAAAAAATAAAAAAAAATTAAAATTAAAAAAAAAGAAATAAATATTTAAATAAATAACAAGCGAGCAAGGAAGTCAGTGGGGGAGTGAATAAATGGGTAAATAATTGTTTATTATTTTTCCATTGTATTCTAAAATCTTACAGTATCTATAAAATGTACTAGAATCTTTTATATATCTACTCATATATGATAAATTTATTTCTTTATATTATATTTTCATTTGTACTGAATTTTGTAACTTCAGGATAGTTAATATTTTACTCGTTTATTAATCTATTCATATTAAAATCTGCATTTATAGCTACATTATATAGAAGTTATCCTCGGTGGTCTAGTCCAGTGGTTTTAACCTTTTTCTCCGCGTATCCTCGGGAACAAATTGCCGTCAACTTTTAACCTTCCAATCTGTTGGTGCATAACGTCACTACGCACACTATTCATATTGTACTACTAACTGCAGAGTGCTCCTGTACCCTATAGTATAGTATAGCAGTAAACAAGATTGCATATGATAATTTTAGCGGTTTTATTAACATTATAGCAAACAAAAAGACTTTTTCATTTATTATTATTATTATTATTATTATTATTATTATTATTATTATTATTATTATTATTAAATAAAATTAAATAAGCCATTATTATTATTATTATTATTATTATTATTATTATTATTATTAATTCTTGTCTTCCATGATGAGTTTATTTTGATATATACATATCATATCATTTTATTGCATATTGTTGATTTATAAAGTATAATATTATCTCATAAAGGAATTAAAAGTGCCAACTCTGGTATCCACCACGCTAACGCTAGTGTTTAGATAGTCGAGTTGAAGCCTGAAGAATCTACTGTGATTATGAAGTGAACTAGTCTAAGAAATATTCCACCAAACCATCCCTTTCTTAGTAGTGTTTTTCCAGTTGTATGACACTTCTGTAATAACCTTCCAAATCTTATGTATTCCCTTGTTTACCATTCAAATCTAATAACCTGAGCGATACTTCACGCATTACATTACTTCCTCTTACAAAAAGTTTTACTGTTTTAGTCTATAGAACGTAAATTGAGTCTAATCATGATTCAGCGACATGCCATGGTGATTTAATTGTTTTGCTAAATAAGCACGAAAGACAAAACTGCTTCCTCTTGACTTAAGACTGCAAATTCATTCTTTTGCCGGAGGCACAAGAGGCGTATGTCTCGAAATAATAAGCTTCGAAAGTAGACTTATGTATATTTATAGAAAACCAACTTTCCACATGTAAACAAAGATATGAAGGTTCTAAGCGTCACAGATATCGGAGTATGCGTCAGAGACTTCAGAGCATGCGTCACAGACCTCAGGACTATGCGTCTCAGACCTCGGGGCTATACGTAACAGTTTTCGGCCTGTCATGAAACTCCCTCTAACCATGTCACAAACCTCAGTCTAGCTCTATTAGAGTCGTGCACAACCGGTTACGAAAAATATAAATTATATACGTGTATTGCTACAGAACGCCTGGCGCTATAGACAGTATGCAAAGCTCTTCCGTCTAGCGGAGTGATTCAGTGTTCGGTTTAACGAATGTCCAAGTCTTTCTCGGGTGAACGGCTCTGGATCGTGAAAGACAGATGACATTGAGCCATCCAGGAGCTTCAGGAATCGTTGCAAGGACGCGATTATTATCGTGTACCTTTCAATTGATATTTCCTCCTCTCTCCCCATTCATTCATTCATTCATTCATTCATTCATTCATTCATATATTGCAGTTAGGTATCGTCAGAAGCAACAAATCATGAAACTACAATCATTATAGCTTGAGAGTGTTTTTATTTTTGTTAATAACTTTTATCTCCTTAAAAATGATTATTAATGAAATAATAAATAATACATCCACTTAGAATAATTAAAAGGTACAGGCTTTATTAACAATTACTCTTTCACAGGTAACCTATGCATTTTGAGTTTAAAGTATGAGGGTGCTATTCATAGACATTTCGCTAGCCCGGGCTACGAGCGTGCTAAACAGGATTCATATCATATCATATCGCTAACATTGGTTTATGAATACGAAAAACGTTAGTTCGCTGATCATCCACCGAAAGCCCGCGCTGAGAATGTCTATGAATACGGCCCTATATGTTACAATAGTAAGTGTGTACTTATTTACTCTTCTGTTTTGTAAGTAATTGTAATTTATTTTATTCTTGCATTTGTTTACATGTCAGATTTTATCTATGCAATACGCTTATTTCCTTTGTTGTTACCGGTGTCCATTAGTTGATTTATATATTACTTATGAAGATAAATATACCAAAGTGTCCAATCAATTATAGGCCTGTTTCAAGCTAACACTTTTGTTTAATTAGGGAAAGTAAATTTCCTTCAATTGTTACTCAATTTGTGTAGTCAGAAAATGTCATCAGAGTTCTTGTATGGTGAAGTACGCCTGGTGTTCTGTCTATCCTGCAAAACATTAGACGCAACCACTTGAAAATTGGATATTCGAGCGGATGTTCAACCTCGCCGGTTGTTCTCCGACCGGTCGAATATAAACCGGTTCTAAGCGCTGTTCTGCAGTATCTAATCTCCATCACAGATAATAATACAATGCTCCTTTCCATTTGTACTAGTCATTTCATTTGTTCTTTTCGTCTTTCTTATGTTGCTACTACTGTTGCTTCTATTAACGACGAATCCTAGCGGGAGTTAAAACTCATGAAGATTGTGGACGCACCTTGATTACTTGATTACCCTCCTAAGACGCACAATTAAATAAAATTACATCGATTTTATTTCCATTCGATGGATAGTACATTTTGAATAGCTATAAGATTTCAGCAACGAATAACGTTACAACATTTAGAAACCGGAAGTTTCTCTTTGTGTCTTAGTTTTGTTATTTACGTGGTTGAGATTGGTAGAATGTTTGAGACATCTTCCCGATACTCGTTTAAAATATAAAAGACAATGCAATTCAAGTGAGGTTAAAGATTTAAATGCCACAAACAAATGTTTTTGATGTTGCAGTGAAAGATTTAAATGCCACAAACAAATGGTTTTGATGTTGCAGTGAAAGATTTAAATGCCACGAACAAATGTTTGTGATGGTGCAGTTAAAGATTTAAATGCCACAAACAAATGTTTGTGATGTTGCAATTAAAGATTTAAATGCTACAAGTGATGTTACAGTGAAAGATTTAAATGCTACAAGTGATGTTACAGTGAAAGGTTTAAATGCTACAAGTGATGTTGCAGTGAAAGATTTAAATGCCACGAACAAATGTTTGTGATGTTGCAATTAAAGATTTAAATGCTACAAGTGATGTTACAGTGAAAGATTTAAATGCCACAAACAAATGGTTTTGATGTTGCAGTTAAAGATTTAAATGCCACGAACAAATGTTTGTGATGTTGCAGTTAAAGATTTAAATGCCACAAACAAATGTTTGTGATGTTGCAATTAAAGATTTAAATGCTACAAGTGATGTTACAGTGAAAGATTTAAATGCTACAAACAAATGGTTTTGATGTTGCAGTTAAAGATTTAAATGCCACGAACAAATGTTTGTGATGTTGCAGTTAAAGATTTAAATGCCACAAACAAATGTTTGTGATGTTGCAATTAAAGATTTAAATGCTACAAGTGATGTTACAGTGAAAGATTTAAATGCCACAAACAAATGGTTTTGATGTTGCAGTGAAAGATTTAAATGCCACGAACAAATGTTTGTGATGGTGCAGTTAAAGATTTAAATGCCACAAACAAAAGTTTGTGATGTTGCAATTAAAGATTTAAATGCTACAAGTGATGTTACAGTGAAAGATTTAAATGCTACAAGTGATGTTACAGTGGAAGGTTTAAATGCTACAAGTGATGTTGCAGTGAAAGATTTAAATGCCACGAACAAATGTTTGTGATGTTGCAATTAAAGATTTAAATGCTACAAGTGATGTTACAGTGAAAGATTTAAATGCCACAAACAAATGGTTTTGATGTTGCAGTTAAAGATTTAAATGCCACGAACAAATGTTTGTGATGTTGCAGTTAAAGATTTAAATGCCACAAACAAATGTTTGTGATGTTGCAATTAAAGATTTAAATGCTACAAGTGATGTTACAGTGAAAGATTTAAATGCTACAAACAAATGGTTTTGATGTTGCAGTTAAAGATTTAAATGCCACGAACAAATGTTTGTGATGTTGCAGTTAAAGATTTAAATGCCACAAACAAATGTTTGTGATGTTGCAATTAAAGATTTAAATGCTACAAGTGATGTTACAGTGAAAGATTTAAATGCTACAAACAAATGGTTTTGATGTTGCAGTTAAAGATTTAAATGCCACGGATAAATGTTTGTGATGTTGCAGTTAAAGATTTAAATGCCACAAACAAATGTTTGTGATGTTGCAATTAAAGATTTAAATGCTACAAGTGATGTTACAGTGAAAGATTTAAATCCTACAAGTGATGTTGCAGTGAAAGATTTAAATGCCACGAACAAATGTTTATGATGTTGCAGATACCGACGGCGAGCAGCTGACGACCGACAATGTGGCGCGTCGGGTGCCGAATCTGGCTCGCGGTGGTGCTCGTGTTAGCCACGGTCCGCCTGAGCACCACCGGACTCCTGGACTGGGGGCGCTCCGATCGCCTTCAAGTGAATATCCCGTGGCTTCCTTGTGAGTATGATGCAATGGACCAAAATCATTAATATCTGCCTGTCTGTGTGTATTTGTCTCAGTATAGTCTATCTCTGTATCTAATCAATATCTAATCTACCTAATTTATCTAATCTAACCTATCTGTCTATCTTGTCTCTTTTTCTCTCTGTTCCGCTTTCTCTTTATTAATAAGCATTATTATTAGGGATAGAAGTTCAGACACCGAACCTATGAAGTTAATGTCACATGTTATACAAGTCTTGTTGTTTACATCAATTCAGGGTGGTACAGTGTCTTGTACAGAGCACTGCTATGCTTGAATCAAACAAAACATTGCTCGATATAATCTGGTCACTAAAACATATAGATTATAACACACATTTACGAAAGCGACATTCCTGCCTTATTCTCTTCTTTGTAGAAAATGATTATATGTTTTAAATAAAAATGAATGATGTACTTTAAGTGTTTCTAATTTTGTTGCAAAATACAACTGTGTACAGTAGTGGCAAAAAAAAAAAAACGGACCGATCCTTGTAGCTGATTTCATTCCAGAGCACGATAGACTGGTAACTAAGACTTTCGTGGTTCGAATCCTGCCTGGAAAGGAAACTTTTTATCCATTTTGAATCTTGCGTACACCACTTTTAACACTTGAATATAATTAATTGATGAACTAGTGGACTTACTCGTGTTAAATATGTAATATTTGTCCGGCTTACAGCTGTTTCAGTGCTTCACGCACCATCATCAGGCTCTGATGATGGTGCGCGAAGCACTGAAACAGCTGTAAGCCGGACAAATATTACATATTTATCACGAGTAAGTCCACTAGTTCATCAATTAATTAAACTTTTTATGCTCCTTATTCAAATTTATTCCCAATACTTTTCGATTGCAGTGATATTTTACTACTTAATTAACTTATAATTCCCAGAACATGAATTTTACCAGCTTATTTTCTAATGGCTTTCGAAATGGGCTACGTCAGCAGTCGAAACTACAACAATTTCAATAGATTACTCGCTATCTTGTGAATGCGGGCGTGGCATGCGCAGTGGCTCATTTCGGGGACTTCGATTATTCCGTCGGTCCGGTTTTTTTTTGCCACTACTGTACATAGCAGGAATACATAGTTTGCTCGTTGGAGAAATAAAGAAAGTGAAAGTCACACAACTGTCAAATTAACTTCGAAAGCTTGCTTCTGAATGTTGCAAATTATTTTAATTTTCCACCGTTAATTGAAGAAATACTTGATAAGTAATGTACATGTCTAAATTGTAATTTTCTCTAAGACATGATTGATTGTTTACTCTTTTCTCTCTTATTAACTGCAGGTATTTGCGATTAATAGCTATTTTAAGTCGAGTCATAAAATCCATTTCGGTATCCACTTATTCATTTAGTCCTATAAAATTCAGTTAAGTAAGGCGCATACACCCAAGAAATTGTTAATATATAACTTTTAACTGGATATTCGAAACAATAATAGTGTTTTTATACGTTGAGTTCAAGTATCAAGTTAATTTATACGTTACTATAACCATGATGGGAGAAATTACAACGTTCTGCAAGTCCTTATTAGTTTTATTTAATGATGACGTATTAACTACTAGGTTATCTATCATCTATGGGAGTATTGATAGCGAGATGATATCATGCAAATCAAACTTTCAGGTGTAACTCCCTGTAAAGTTGATTTGAATAATTTTGAGGAAAAATTGTTCCGGGGCCGGGCATCGAACCTGGGGCCTGTGGATATAGAGGGAAAAATTGGATCGGTGTCTGGTAGAGTTCCCAGGTAGCTCAGTTGATAGAGCGTTGGTACGTTTAACCAAAGGCCCCGGGTTCGATGCCCGGCCCCGGAGCAATTTTTCCCTCAAAATTATTCAAATCAACTTTACAGGGAGTTACACCTGAAAGCTTGATTTGCATAATATACGTCACTGTTCGTTAACAGAAACCACAATCTTAGTCACACAGAGCTAGTGTGCACTCGAAGTTGGTTGCTTGACGGTTGTCAGCCCACTTTGAGGTCTGTGGATATAGAGGGAAAAATTGGATCGGTGTCTGGTAGAGTTCCCGGGTAGCTCAGTTAGTAGAGCGTTGGTACGTTTAACCAAAGGCCCCGGGTTCGATGCCCGGCCCCGGAACAATTTTTCCCTCAAAATTATTCGAGATGATATAATATTTGGCGAGATGAACCCGAAGAATAGGTAGAGATTCTACTCATAATTGAATAGTGTGATCCCAAAACTCATTCCGTCCATTTTTATAATTTATACTTATATATAATTTTTTCTGAGATTTCGATCATTATATCGTAAGCTTATTTTCTTCTAAAACAACGTAAATCCTTGTCTAAAAATTTGTGTCGCTTGGAAACTCGCTCAGTCGTAGACCGGTGGATAACAAACACTAGCCCGGTCCTTTCATAAAAATTAATTGAACGCGTTTTGGGACCACACTCTTCAACTGCATCCTTGAATACTGTATGAACTTCGTCCACAGAATAATCTGCTGTATGTGCTATCGCAGAATCCTGTTGGAAAAGAAGCGCGCTTTTGCATTTTACCAAAATGACAACTAAGCAATTGGTCCAGATGTATAAACTATCTCTGCTTAGGCGAGTGTGTGACGTTTACAATATATTGTAATGTATTTCAGTTTCTTTCTTCGAAGATTAGATCAGTAACAAGTCCCGAAACTTGTGAATTACTTCATCACGACGTTAACCCTGCCCCCAAAAGAAACATTATAACACGTCACCATGAATCCTCTCAAATTTTAGTGTGATCTAATGGTGAAGTTCATCTGTTTGTATACTAGTGTATAATACGAAATCATTAATTTGTAAACTGCGTAACTTTTACAGTGTCACTTCTAAATTGTGCAACAGCTTGCAAGCGGACAATTTACTGGTAACAACCAGTTCTCTGCCCGTGGAAATGCAGCATGACTTTCGTTAGAGAAGTAGCTAATGTTGAATTTTTATTAATTCATTGACAATAATACTCAATTGCTCGACAGAAGTTGCTGGAAATATTCCTTGCTTCCACCTAAAAATATGTACTAAGCTTATTTCCTTAAAAGGCTAAAATTTATACCAGAGACACTTTTATCTTAATATTGCCTTATCACTTCTTCTGAAATGCGGGTATTGTACGTATAAATTTATTCTTTAGGGTTAACAAAAGATAACAAATCACACGGCGAGAAATCGGGGAAAGGATTTCTAATGTTGTCTAATTCCTATTCTGTTAGTACACGACGTCACGATTTCCATTTTCTTCTTCATAATAAGAGCCCTTCACAGTCCTGCACATCTTGATCCTATTGGAGATGATGAGTATCAGGAATTTTCTGTGATATTAAGTTATTCTTTTTTTATCCGTCTGGCTTATTCCAGTTTAATCATACGGAGTGTTACAAATAACAATCAGCAGTTCATAAAGTAGCCAACAAAGTTATAAACATGTAAACAAAATGCAAGTTTAATGTCTTCGCAAACTAGCATTTATAAATCGTTTGGAACAAGAAATATTGGAAGGCTCAGAAAACTCTGGATTGATGAAGCTGAAACAAGTTTTGAATATATACCGCAAGAGATGATGATGTCGATGGTATTACTCTTTTTCCTATTTTAAAGTTTTTATGCAATAAATTATTCTATATAACTAAATAAGTAAATAAAATAAATAAATAAATAAATATTTAAATATTTACTTAAATAAATAAATATTTAAATCAATAAATAAGTGGTAAGGACTGCGATGCTATCTTCTATCTAAGTAATTTTTAATATATATATTTCTCTCTGCTGCTACTTCACCTTATTTTGGTTAGTGTTCTCAAACCTTTTCTTCAACTTAAATATTCTCCCTATTAGGTTAGACCAACTTTCTGCTTTTTCGCTTCACAAATTTTCTACATTCATTAAATGAAACGGCGACATAAGGAGCGAGACAAGTGGTCTCCCGGCTTGGAGCTCATATAACTGTTTTTGCACCACTTGAACTTGAATCTCTGTATTCTATAACAGAAATGTATACCTCGTATTTCTCCACCGTTCTGCTTGAAGAGTGCTGATGCATATAAGTGTTGTATTACAATTCGGGAAACATCGGAATATATTGGTGATGCACACAACCCCAGATCAGATTGCTCATCCCTATGTTAAAATCGACAGCACTTTGAAGAGAGCAACCGCCAGGATCGCCACCCGTCCGCCGTAAACGAGACACGAGATGGCAGTATAGTCGCTAATGCAATTCAAATGGGAGTTATGGCGTGACTCCTCGTGTAACAAATAGATGGCAGCATAGTAAACCTGACAAAAGTTGTTACCGTCGAACCCTATAAAGCCGAGCAATCTGGGTATATATGATCTAGGATACAACCAAGGAACGTTGCAGGAAACACGACTCTTAAAGCTCGAGTCAGAAGATACTTCTAATAATTCTAACAGTCCCTCTTCATTATGACGGCAAACTTATTAGTCGTTTCCAAGAAAGGATTTTTCATACAGTTGTTCTTTCATTAAATAAAGGATAATATTACCTTAATTTTAATGTAATCAATTGAAGATGTTCTTTTATACTTTCAAATATATCCGTCTTATACTTGTTTAGATGATGATTACTCCAGCAAACTGATACAAATCAGAGCTCATGATAAGTTAGGCTTAATTAAAATATGGTTGGAAAACTTAGGTTGATTCCTCGGACCACCTTCAAATCACTCGCGAACCCCGGGATGTCCGCGGACTGCATGTTTGGAACCACTGCTCTACATCAAACCGCGTTTGAGTTTGTGACAGCTAAGAAATGTGTCGAACGCATAACAATAAACAATTAACGAGGTTAGTTTTTACTAATTTCTTTACATATTAAATGACTTTAAAACAGATTGTTATCAGAATGTTGTCATTGATCTGCAGCAGGAGCGGCTGGTACATGAAAGGTTATATACTAATTCGTCTTTCTTACCTAATTTTCTTTGTAAAAGAATTAATATGTTATTTGTTAATTGAGGTTATTATGAGAACGTAATATATCGATTTAAATTAATAGCTTTGTAATTATCACTTTTTAGTATCTTTATCAAGCATGCCTTAGAACTTTTAAAAACATTACTTCTTAAGATTTTATGAAAATAAAAACGTTTTAGAGGAAAATTGCTGAACTTTCTGATAAAGAAATAGAAACACAACACTATCAAAATATTATACCATCATTCCGTTTCAAATTCTAAAGTTATTCCCAGTTCCTCATGAAAGGGACATACTAAAAAATTTTCAAAGTCTTTTCTGGGAAGTCACTGCCTGTTACATACTTTGGAAAAATCATTATTTAGTCCTACGATCCGTTTTAAGAGTACAGGCTTGTAACACTTTATATTGGACATCCTGTTATGAAGTGTGGCTGAAATGTTTCCCAGGTGGTACATGCAATTTGTGCATGAATATACAGTTGTCTGTGTTAGTTTTGTGCGAGAAATAATTGATGTTTTTACTTGGCTTGTGTTTTCTTTGCTGCTGTGCAATAAGTTATTCTTAGTCAATGTTGGTCGTGGAGGGGGTTTTGGTTCAAGGTTCGAATCCAGTTAGTGAATGAATGTTTACATACGAGTCTTTCATAATTCTATTTTCTTAACTGTCACGGTTAGTCATGCTCTAAAATGTTAGTCCTTGTCCCGTATTGAACTTAAAGCTTACGTGGGCAGTTCTTGCTGGTGGTGAAGGGCATTAACATGGACGTATTGTCCATCTCGTTCAGATAATAGAGTTTTACGAGATCAATGGTGGTGATTATTTATTATTATTATTATTATTATTATTATTATTATTATTATTATTATTATTATTATTATTATTATTATTATTACAGTTAATTCGAAGTTGAAGGGATCATTTAAAAATCGAATTAGATAAGTTTCAATTGAAGACCTGAATTGTCGAACATTCCAAATCCAATATTTATCTAATTTGACTTTTTACCTTACAAATGTTGTGTTTTGCATAGGCTATCACCCTGAAGAAAGGATATACTAAGTCCGATTCTTTTTAATCATGCAAATATTTCAGTATTCTTATATGGTAAATCTAGGGGCCTATATAGGTTTTATTCTGTTCTGAAAACTTTGCTTCAGTGGACTTGGGACGATCGTCAGTTCAGACCTTCAATTATTTTCTTACCTTCTACGCTATAGGCATTTTGATTTAAGTACACCAACATTTTTGGAGAGAAACGGCCCAAACCAACCGAGTAAACTCATGAAGTCCCCATGGGAATCGTAGAAATCACACTTCAATATGCTACAGTAAGAATAGAACAACTATTTATTCAAGATTTTATACAGCATTGTCAAAAACAGAACATTCGTTTTTTTAACTTGATATTTTTGTTCATTTTTTTAGCATTTAATCTTTCATGCATGCAAAATTCTTCGAGTTTATTTAGCGATTGAAAAAAATGTTTCACTCACACTTTGTTGTTCTTCAGCATTGCATCTTAATTCCTGGATGCGAACCATGGCCTGGGCGATTGCAGGCAATGGTTTCTATGGATATTCTAGTCCTTCTTCACCTGAAGACAGAGCGATAGTCTGCTTGCGGGAAAATACAGGACATTCGTTTTTTTAACTTATTATTTTTGTTAATTTTTTTAGCATTTAAACTTTGATTCATGCAAAATTGAGGGCTAATTTTTAGTTGGATTTCGTTCGATTTCAGTTAGAATTATCCCCCCTTAAAAAATTAGACGAATTTTTTTAACATTGCGTTGTATATGAAAGCCAAGGAAATGTGCGAAAAGTTCGAAATATTCACGATTTCGAATTTAAAACGTTCGAATTAGACAAGTTTTATTATTATTATTATTATTATTATTATTATTATTATTATTATTATTATTATTATTATTATTATTATTATTATTATTATTATTATTATTATAACTGTGAAACAACACTGGATGAAAATAATTATTGGAAGTCCTTGGGAAAGTTGCAATCATGGTACGACGATATAAAGATGACACGCACACACATACACACACGCCTAGTCTTCGGGATTTCTTTTATTATTATTATTATTATTATTATTATTATTATTATTATTATTATTATTATTGTTGTTGTTGCCATCATCACTGTGAACCAACACTGGATGAAAATGATTGTTGGAAGTTCCTGGGAAAGTTGCAATCATGGTACGACGGTATAAAGAAGACACGCACACGGACACGCACACACATACACATACGCCTAGTCTTCGGGATTTCTTTTATTATTATTATTACTATTATTATTATTATTATCATCATCATCATTATTGTCATTATTATTATTATTATTATTATTATTATTATTATTATTATTATTATTATTATTACTGGAGGTTGCACTGGAAGGAATGGTGAATGGTAAAAGAGCTCAGGGTAGAAGTAGATATCAGATGAAAGACATTAAGATATATAGATCATATGAGGAAACAAAGAGGAAGGCAAAAAATAAAGACTGGAGAAAGCTGGGTTTGCAGTGAAAGACCTGCTCTTGGGCAGAACAATAAATGAAAAATGAAGAAGATATCAGATTATAGACAACATTAAGATATATGGCTCATATGCGGAGAGTAAGAGGAAGGTGAAAATAGAGAAAATTGAAGAATGCTGAGTTTGCAGTGAAAGACCTGCCCTTGGGCAGGAACCCATAAATGAAAGATGACATTTAAAAACAGCTTAAGAAAGTGTTATTTTTAAATTATATTTCTGAATCAACATAAAAACCACGTAAATAATTCCATACCTGTGGAGTGGTTAGCGCGTCTGACCAGATGTCCCGGGTTCGATTCCGATCGGGGTAAGTTACCTGGCTAAGATTTTTTCCGGGATTTTTCCTGAGCACAATATGAGCAAATGCTGGGTAACTGTCGGTGCTGGACTCCGGACTCATTTCACCGGCATTATCACTTTCATTTAATTCAGATGCTAAATAACCTGAGATGTTGATACGACGTTGTAAAATAACCCGCTAAAAACCCACGTAAATAATGGACCCATGCATGAAGTTCAAGACATTTTTCAAGCATTGTATCTGCTTAAGGAAGCAGAAGAACTCTATTTCCCCATTCCTTTGTCGCCAATCTAGGAGAGGAGAAAGAGCGTTGAAAAAATAGATTTAGCGGGGATACAAGTAGGCTGCTGTCCTGCGATTGATTTAATGTTTGATCGCGACTGTTGATCAGCAAATCTGATTTCCTCCTGGTATGCAGAGACACCCACTTTCATAGCAGCGAGGCGCTACTGATTTATTCGTAGCAGCTACAGCGGTAATAGGAGTTCACTTTCACTGACATTATGCTGCATTTCTACCTCACGACGGCCCCTGCACACGATATGGCTCCGCTTACATACCTTGCAGTCTTGCCGGCGCGGAACATGGAGCGGGCGGGAGTAGCAACTGCATTCTTAGATTTCTCCTCTTGAACACAGTTTAAATTTGTTTATTCAGAGCATTTCAACAAATTTAAAACTATAGTAATCACTGGAATATTTGTTATTAACAGTAAAATAATGTAAGACAGAGGTTAAGGGTGTTCGAGAACAAGATGCTTAGGAAAATATTTGTGGCTAAGAGGGATGAAGTTACAGGAGGAGAAAGTTACATAACGCAGAACTGCACACATTCTATTCTTCATTCCAGACGTTTGAGATCGACTGGGCATGTAGCACGTGTGGGTGAAATGTATATAGAATGTTAGTTGGAAGACCTGAGGAAAAAAGACTTTTGGTGAAGCCGAGACGTAGATGGAAGGATAATATTAAAATGGATTTGAGGGAGGTGGGATATGGTGCTAGGGACTGGATTAATTTTGTTCAGGATAGGGACCGATGCGCGATGATGGCAATGAACCTGCGGGTTCTTTAAAATCCATTTGTAAGTAAGTAAAATAATTTAAGAAACTTACAAAGGTTTAAATATGTAGATAGCCTTGCACAAGTTCCAAAATATTTGTGATATCTTATAATGATCTCAAGAAATAAGATACCAGGCTTAAAATGTTATAAAACATTGATATCCCTGTCAATATGGTTTACGCATCTGAGAAGTGGAAAACGAATAGAAGAGACAGAAGAATAATGGAAATGATAGGTATGAATTCCCTGACATTTTACAGGATACTCTTCAGAGATCAAGTTAGTAACATAGATATCAGAAAAAAAAGTTAGCATAGGTATTTAAAAGATATAATAAAATTTAAATATTTAGGTATTATCATTGATCAACATGCAAGATGGGATAAACATATAGCTAGTTGTGTAAAAGTCTCATTAAAACTTTTTATAACGTTTCATTTTCCGAAACTATTTACCTATTTGTGTTTTAAGAATGTCTGTACTCAGATAATTATGGTATAATTGGTTGGCGACTGGCAGAAAGTGCTAAATCACATTCTATTCCGTTGTATTCCCAACAAAAAAAGAATAATTAAAATTTGTTTCTTGAAGCCTGTTGATTTTTCAGAATCTTGTGTTCATAATATTGAACAAATTTACAATTTAACTTTGTTAAATTTTTTTCATAAAATTTTTTATAAGTATAAAGATGACATTGAAACATTTCACAATATTAAGCGAAATATGTTACCTCTTTTATTTGAATGAAGATACAGTAGAAAATCTGGGCAAATTCATGCTTCATATTATGGACTAAGATTATACATTCATTCTATTAAAATAAAACCGGTATTAAGTAAACTTAATAATATTTTCAGTTAGAGGAATAAATACATAGTCTACTATATTTAAGTTGAAGCAGTCCATTATTTGAACTTTTGTCGTATAAATATTTTGTATTTTATAATTTTTTTAAACTAGTGTTTTTCTACTTCAAATTTTAATTATATCACTTAACTTCTAGTGCTATATTATGTAACTGAACTGCCTCAAGCACGAGCATTTGCTCTTTTGGGTACAAATTATATACGAGTATTTTAAATATGTACTAGTAGAGTCAAAAAGTATCCGAACTTCTGGTGGCAACGCCATGTTCTGTAGGCAACTTCCCTGCCTTGTCCGTGTCGTATGTGGCCTACTCTCCAGGCGTATAAACTCGGTGTGCCGACCGATCAAAGGGGAAAGTAATGCTTGAAGTTTAGTGTTCTTCGATATCCAGGGTCTCGTACATTTCGAATTCATTCCTGAGGGTCGAACTGCCAGTAAGAACACGTATGTTTCAGTTCTTCGACGTCTTGGTGATGCAGTTCGACGAAAAAGACACAATTTGTGGCAAGGACAATCATGACAATACCCCAGCACATTGTTGATTTTAGGCCTAATTACTACTACTAGTGCTAGAACCATCACCACCACCACCACCACCACCACTACCACTACAAGCACTAAAACTATTGCTGTGGTACTTATTGATTTGTCATTTATGTGTTTATTTTTGTCATGTGTTTTTATCTGCCACAAATGTCAAGAAATGAGATTTTTCTTCCTCCTCCTCCTCCTCCTCCTCCTCCTCCTCCTCCTCCTCCTCCTCCTCCTCCTCCAAGGAATTCCCTAAGCATTTGTTGCACATTAAGAAAACAATTTCTAAGAGACGGCATTTTCCTCTTACGATTAGTTAAGAGCGTGTGTTGCTTTGAAATGTAAATATAATCGACCCCACCATCAGGTTTGAAACGTATAAAGGACAGCCTGAAGACGTGCATGAGGAGAAACGAGCAATCTACTTTCCAACCATCCCGTATTATAAAGATAAATACCAACTTCACGATATCAGTGTTACGGGATTGATGTTTGGAGCAAGAGGAACGATACCTAACTTCTCTTCCCAATTCTGTAAGACAATAGGACTGCACAAATCGTTTCTGAATGAACTGGCCCTCCTCATAATTAGAGTCAGTCAAACTTTAACGAAACCACCTATAAGGACTCTAATCTCTTATTAGCTTTCATTGCTTCTTTACTTGTAACTTTTTTTATTCTGTAAATTGCCATTGTTTGTTTGTTTGTTTGTTTGTTTGTTTGTTTGTTTGTTTGTTTGTTTGTTTGTTTGTGTACTTGTTCACTTTTTTCTTACTCTGTTATCTTTCATCATCTATCTGTTCTTATATTGTTTTGTATGCTTTGTCTAATGGCAGCTTCTAATTTGAGGAAGCTCAATAAAATAAAAAAAAAATAGTTTTTTTTTTCGGGATTGTGTCTATAGAATTACACGATACCTGATAAAGAGTTCTAGTAAATTCGTTATAAAATGCACTGTAGTTCAGTTTTATTATTCTAAACAAGCAGATGCGATATGAAGTCATAGACTGGATTCCGAGATATGGGTCATTAATAATTTCTTTGTGTGCGTGTACAGTATGTGCATTCGTGCGTGTATCTGTGTGTATGAGAGAGAGAGAGAATGTATGTATTGTATTGTATGTGTGTTTTATAAACGAAATAGCCTAACGATGTCTTTCTCCTGTTAAACAATCACTAAAAAATTTAATACGATGTAGGACTTAATACTGTATTAGTCGAAGAGGAATCACTATGGACGATTTTTCATCTTCATTTGTTTCTCTTCAACAAAATCACTATATCTAGGATTTGAATAGATATAGACTACACACTTCATTGACCGATGTCTGATAGGGCCTACAAGTTTTGTAATACTCGTATATAACGTGCTAAATTACCGACGTTTTCACGCAGCTATGAGATCCTTGACAACAAGCTTCTATGCAGAAAGATTTCTCCGCACGTACATTACAAAGGATCGTTCAGATCAGGGGATAGCAGTATATTTGCACAAACATTAAATTTAATATATTTGTTCTCTAAATAAACATACACATCTCACGGTATATCTTGAGCGCTGGATGACGTCAGTGAACGTTAGAACTAAATACGAGCGTTCCTATACTGCAAACTACAAACATTTATTATGTACCTTACCTAATACATATAACTGACGTGTTGTAGCTAGAATGTAGATATCAGTTTAACTCATGTGCAGTAGGTACTATCACTTCTAATCCAACGATAGTTATCGCTTCCATTTCACGTTCAGTCCGTGTCAGGATCAGATTGCTATTTCTGATTTCAAAGGCAAATATTATGGAGATAGGGAACATTTTGTGTTGATTTGTACTGAAATTATTATTTTAACGTAACTGTATTAAAATTATAGGAGACCTGAGAAAGAAATAATGTGCTAAATAGTGGTTATGCACAATTCTCTGAGAGAAAACTAGCTATGTAAAATAGCAGTTATATTAGTTACTGTGTAAAATATACAGGGTGAATAAAAAATGCGGGGACAAACTTCGAGTGCGAGTTCCTCACACATAACCAAAAATGCTGGTTCATGGAGCTGCGTTCGGGCTTGCGTTGGATCCCCCTTTGGTCTTTGGTTTCTTCCGAGGTTTTCCACAGCCATGGGACTGAAGTCGGATGGTCTAAGGCGAGTCCTTGGCATCAACCCCTTTGATTTGATTACCCCCCTTTGATTTGATTACCTGGTTGGGTTTTTCCGAGGTTTTCCCCATCCAAAAGACAAATGCCGGGTAATATTTTGGCGAATCCCCGGACCTCACCTCATCTCACTACATGTCGCCAAAATGTTGTAAAAAATTGCACAAAATTGTAAAAATTGTAGAAAATTACTAAATTGTAAAACTATAAAAATTTGTAAAAATTGTAATTGTAATATTGTAAAATATCTGACTTGTTCCACATCTTAAAGCTTCATTGCTGATGTAAGATCTATGGAATAAAATGAATGAATGAATGAATGAATTTTTGAATGAATGAATGAATGAATGAATGAATGAATGAATGAATTTCAAAGATGATATTCAAGATGTTTCGAGGTACAGTCAACTTAAATTTCTTACGGTACAAATGAGTAACTTTCATAGACAATCGATTGATGTTATCGATGAAGTCTACCTACTTATGTAAATTATAACCCAAATGACCATGCGTTGCTAAGGAAACTTGCTTACAGTCGTGGCTAGTTTGTTTCGTATTGACTTGTACAGCAGTTTAGTTACACTTGAGACACTAACCATAGCAGGATATCCATTTAGTGAGCAGGCAGGTAGGTAAGACTAATTCCATAGCCTGCACGTTCGCCCGACATCAATCCTTTGGACTTTCATCTATGAGGACACCTAAAAGTTCTAGTTTATGCAACGGACATTCAAAATGCAAATATACTTCGTCAATGTATTTTACACGCCTGTGAAACTATTTGAAACCGTCCTGGAGTCTTCGAAAGGTGAGACAGTCAATTATCCGACATGTCCATGCGTGAGTAGAAGCAGTGAGTAGAAGTAGTATTTTGAACATTTGCTATGAATTGTAAACTGAAAATTTGTAAAAGTAAATTTTTAATGTGTCATTGTAAATGTAATCCGCTTGAATTGAAATATGGTTATTTGTCTTTGTATTGGAATAATTCATAAACTAGACATTTCCGGACATAATATGTTTTTTTCTTGCTTTGGTGAAAGAAACTCGCGCTCAAAGTTTGTCTCCGTATTTTTATTCACCCTGTATAATAAGTCGAATGCTGTGAAACAAAATTCTGTGACAACAAGAGGACTTTGCGTGTTGTTGCTAGGGATTGTGTACGTTGTTATGTTTCGCTTTTCCACCAATGTACACAAATTAATCCATAAATTCATGGGAGTGGGGCTGCTGCTAGGGCGTGCGTTTCCTACGTAGTGTTGTGACGCTATACAGTCTAAACCAATGAGTGAAATTACATTGCTGAGAAGCTCTTTGCTAGAAAATATGCCGACATCATATGAACCGACGAAAATTAAGCAAACAACGAAAAATAGAAAACTCGAACGAGTGTGAGGCGAGAATGCAGGACAAGGAAAAGGACATTTTATAACCTCTCTTCAACGGTTCAGTTATAAAGAGTCAACGAGTTAAGTGGGCATTACTACACCACCAACAAACGAATCGAGTGCAATTCTTGAACAAGCTGATGTCAATGATTTAAAATTAAATCGCAGTTCACCATATAACTGCTTCAAATCAAATTTAATGCTCATCAAATATTTTAAAAGCAATTTATAAACAACCAATTTGGTTTTGTATGCTTCACTTTTCATATTAACCTATTTTAGCTATCATAATTACATCAATTTGTTGCGGTACATTTTTAAATTCTGAAGAGTATGCAGTAAAAAATGTTAATTTAACCATAATTTATCGTCTATATGATATTTGATAGCCGTTCCAACCAGGGTTTAATAATCGGCCTCCACTCAATTCTAAATGAATATTTATATTTAATTTAATTTTTTCTTTAATAGAAACCCTAGTTAGGTAGGCTATCATTGAAGAATCTATTGGATATGTAACAAACAATTTAGGCTACAAGAAAAGTTACATTTTATAAAGAATATAAATGATGATTAATTATGCTAATCGATTACATCAGTGCAGTGGAGGATATCATGTCCAGGGTGCTGTCAGGAACTTTTAATTTTCGAAAGACTTCTAAGGACTCCCGTGGGATTGTGCCTCTAGCCCGAATCATAATTCCTATAACGTCCCATGTCTTGATGTTATATTTGGTCCCCAAATCGCTGCAGCATGGCAGATAAATTGCCCGTTTTTCTTTGCAGACTTCTCTAGGTTGTTCCTTGCTGTTCTCAAAACGGACTATAGGATCGAGAACATTCATATTGATTATTACACATTTACAGCTTAAGAAATTTCATTTCTTCCTTATTTTAAGTTTTAAGTTTACAAATTCATTTTTATGTTATACAGAATACAGCGGAAATTTTTTTAGTGATCAGCGATGGACTCAAGAAGTTTGAAAATAGCTGCTATATATATATATATATATATATATATATATATATATATATATATAGGTATAAAATACGAAATGATAACCAATTTAACACATTGTTGTTGTTGTTGTTGTTTGTTGATGTTTATCCAACTTCCGAAGACAGGTTGGAGCCCATAAGTGACTTTTGTTAATGACCTAAAAATACTTTTTAACATTTTTATGACATAACCGCATTTCGAAATTGTGAAATATTGCCGGAAGTTAAGTGATTGTTTTTCTTATTTAAGGCTTATTATATTCTGAAATTTGTAACTGTCCAACTTTCATCGTATTAGTAGGGCCTACATATTTTTGTTAAGAGGTCCAATTTAAAAAAATAAGAATTGCTCATCCTTTATTTTCTTGTTTCCTCTCTCCCTCTCCTCCTCCCCTTTTACTTTCTTCGCCCAAGATAAATCGAAAACTTGAGCCCTTTTAAATTTACAGCTAAACTGAATTGTCTTCCTGAATAGATACGTGAATGATATCTTATTTATTGCTTATATGGGATACTGGCCTTTCTCTTTCACAGTGTGTCCCTATTAAACTACACCCGGAAAAAAATCAGAATAATTATTTAATCAACTCTTACTTCTACATCTGAACAAGATATAGATAATAGCCAGTTAATAAAATTGTGTTGTCATTATTGTTGCTTGTTTTTTTCTTATAGATATCCTACTTGTATTTTTGCAGTTGAAAACGAAACCCGGTGTTATGAAGAACTGGGTTGTCTGAATGTCACACGGGATTGGTATCACCTCATATACCGACCTTTCAATGTATTTCCTCTACCAAGACAAGTCATTGACACCAGATTCGTACTCTACACAAGGAAAAACCCCACTGAAGTAAGCACTGCATGTTTCCTTATCGTAAAATTTGATGTATCTGGAAGATTTAATAATAATAATATCAATTCGGAAAACGTATTGTGTGTCTTTCACATGTTAAATTTTATTACCTTGTTAACATGTTTCGGCCTGCTAGAGGCAATCTTCAGAACTGGTTGTTGCTGGTCTTGGCGCCTTTTGTTTTGTTTCCTAAGGGGGTGTGTTTGTGTAGTGTAATGTGGAGTCAAAGAGTGTGTGTGTTCTGAAATTGAGTTGTGTGTTGAGAAAATCACAGCCTACAATTGAATTTTATTAAAAATGTATCTTCTTTTTCTTCAGGGCCAAGTATTGAAAGTGCAGAATGAGCAGACCATCCGAAAATCACACTTTGATCCTAAGAAAGAAACCAAAATTATAATTCACGGATTTATTGACACTCCACTAAGTAACTGGGTTAAGGTACTTAAAGCTTTCATATTTTTAAATACAATATTTAATTTAGTTCAAGATTCTCTGCTGGTTTACCTCTATAAGTAAAGCAACTTTATATTACGTTAGTGAGCGTTTTATATGCTAAGGCAATTATAGTAACAATTTCTTCTCTCAATGTTGTTGTTTGCCATGAATAAATGTAAGTGCGAAATTTTGTCATCATTTTAAATTCCAAAAATATATTATTTTGAGACTGAAATACCAGAGACTTTTAGTATGTGCATTAGCTGAGGGAAGATTTTTACTACTTGAGAAAGAATTCAAGATTTCAGATTAAATGTTTAGCACATCACCGCAACTCCATAGCAATCCCATATTGTATTTTTGGTCCAGAGAAAATACAATACGGCGTTTCTATGAATTGGCAAGGGCGTAAAGACGAGTATTTTCCCTATATAAAAAATACAATATGGCTTTGCTACGAAATGACGGTAATGTGCTGGACATTAACCCACTTCAGTACTTAACTTTTACCATTACAAAAATTATCTACGTTGAATTTTGATTATGTTGAGTAAAACATTGAATGTCGAGATGAGCGAGGTCAGATATTAATCATGTCCTCGAAATTCAATTAAATGTTTGATCTATTTTAAAACTTAGAGAATTAGACGTACATATATTGATAAATTATGTAAGGTATTCATGTTTTCTGTAGGCCTACCTAAAGCAGTTACGAAATGGATGGGAAAAGCCTACTATTTGAAATATGTGTGCAAACTAATATATTTTAATAACATACATAAGGACTACAATTTTAAAGAATTCTGCTTTAAGAAGATTCTTCATTTTCCAGCTTTATTATTAATTTTTCATCATTATCACTGTATTCTCATAGAAAAAAATAAAAACTAATAGAAATAGCGAAAATGAAATTACATCTATGAATCCGTAATAAATCGAAATATTGGCCATATTAAAATGACGTCACTAGAACAGAATTGAACAAGTTAATTTATATTAAATAAAATTCATGATTACCAGAAGAGATACACCATTTATAAAGGAAAGATATTATTTATCAGAAAAAATTTGCAGACTTTCGACTAACAAGAAGTACTGTACAACGAAGTGCTGTAGAGAACAAGTTGAAAGATTTTTCTCTGGGATTGACTGGCTTACCAAGACAAATTCTTAGGCTTACATGTGATGCTATGATCAATATCATTTCATTAAGTAATCCTCTACTCATAATTAGCCTCATATAGAGATTATTACAAATTTAAAGCATGCTAAATTTAAATTGCAAACTTGGTTCTTTCCGAGTTAATTGTTGTCGTGAACCTAGTTCCTGATAAGCACAATATATTTCTGAAATGATTGTATCAAGCCTCTCTTGGAATCCCTATGGGGCAATTATGCTAAACCTAGTGAAAATTAATATATGATGTTTAGATATTGTACCATGTCATAGAAACATTCAATATTTCGTAGGTACACATTAGTACCACAGTCTAATATATACAGTCACGAAGCTCAATACGTAGTAAATATGCATCCATAGATAGTTGCTAACCACTAGGATCGCTACTATCGCCTCATTACAGACAATGCGAAATAGTACCAGCACAGTCTATTGTTCCTAGTACCCTCACAAACTCAAGCTTCGTGACTGTATATACTAGACAGTGTTAGTACTATGAGGGAAGACAATGAAGTGGAGATATATATTTTCCAGGATTCTTGATATTACATCCAACAAATGTGTTTTCTTTCTTTGTCTTGCGAGGTACTACCTCCAACACCATGAAATTCTTAAGTCACATTTAATTAAACTCTAAACTGGCTACGGCTTAACGAACGTAGAAATTTTCATTCTCTTGTTCTCCTTTTCCAAGTCCTTCACACTTCTACACCTACCTACCTTGCCTCCCGTTTCAGTCATCTGTCATCATATCATAATCTCTTCACTCGCACGCAAAATAGCCGCATACTAGCCATACCAACACATAAGACATCATCGTATTCATCATCATACACAATCTCGCTCTCGCGCTTGTGGAATACCCTACCCAGTGACATCACTGGAATTTAGTAGCGTTCGAAAGCAAACTTATTAAGCATTTTCTTACTGCGTAGAGTAGGTTTAATTTTTACTTAATCAATAAAAGAAATGCTTCTCTCTTCTTAACTTTTATAATAAACTGTCTAGCTTTTATTAATCAGTTAATCTTTTAGTGCTTTCATTTTTATTGTATTTGTAAATTTAATATTAATTGTAATTATAATTGTAATTGTATTCTTAATATTGTAGTTGTAATACCCTGGTAGAGGGGAAGAGAAGGCCTGATGGCCTTATCTCTACCAGGTTAAATAAATAAATAAATAAGTAAATAAGTAAGTAAATAAATAAATAAGTAAATAAATAAATAAATAAGTAAATAAATAAATAAATAAATAAGTAAGTAAATAGATAAATAAGTAAATAAATAGATAAATAAGTAAATAAATATATAAATAAGTAAATAAATAAATAAATGAATAATTAATTAATTAATTCATTCATTCATTAATTAATTCATTCATTCATTCATTCATTCATTGTTGAAGTTGAAAAGAAACCCTTTATAATGTAACCTATCTTACTATTGTCCAATTTCTAAAAGGACTGCATAGTAATTTACTCTTCATATTATAAAATAGAAGTACTGGTGCGTTTTTTTTTCATTCAGTAGAGGAGATAAAATAATAAGTGAATATAATTATTAGTGATTTAAACCCATAGAAAATATTATTTTACTGCTCACATCGCGCTGAAAGTTTTAATTTGTTTTCTTGTGAATTATAGGAAATGAGGAAGGAGCTAGTGAAGCATGCAGATTGGAACATTGTAGTAGTGGACTGGGCAGGTGGCTCCTTGCCTCTTTATACTCAGGCCACAGCCAACACGAGACTTGTTGGTCTGGAACTCGCTTACTTCATCAACTACCTACAGGTATTATGATCATAATATATTTAGGGTATCTATAGACCTTAATCGTGTTCAGCGCATGAATTTGATGAATGTGGTTATGCTTAAATTTTTACAGATTCACTTTTTTCCTTAGAAGTAAGTAACTTTGTTGTTCAGAAGAGTTTGAGTTTTTCACCTTTTTATTGATACGTATTATCTCCGACCTTAACAGTTTAAAATTTTAATTGTATCACTCAATAATCTATTGCAGGCGACCATATGCTTTTAGGTGATATGATGTTGAAGATGGAATCTTTAATAGGTAGTTTAAAAACGTCGGAGATATCATAGACTGATCCAATGAGGGGCTAAGAGGGACTTTAGCCTTCCCCCTCCCCCGGTCGTTATAACTAGATATCGGATGTTTAGGAAAATGCTTATTTTATTTAAATGTCATATTTAAAAGCTTTTAGTAAATGTGCACGAGTCATGAGAAGTGAAGCATTCTGATGAAGCTTTTTTGCCTTTTTTACCGTTTACGCCCCTTTTTTTTTTACTTTAATATGTACTTTTTTGCCCTTTTTCTTGCTTTTATATGTACCTTTTTTGCCTTTTTCTTTATATGACTACTCACTCAACAATATTGCATATATTTCTGCGTTTGAAACTAAGGAAATTGCGGTTCTTATAGTAGCTATAGATATGGGACATCCTGTTGCAATGCAGTGTTGTTGTTTCGCTTACTTCGGAATCGACCTTGTCCTTTTCTGGGCTGTAGGGAGGATGATCCAGTACCTCCCACCGAAAGTACCAAACCTATACGTACACCTTAACAAATTGACGATGAATTTCTGCTGGTTAGGTGCTCTTCAGACGCAAAAACCGGATCACATTACGCATTTCACGTTCGACTATGTTTCCGTGTGCGCAGCTATATTACAGTTACATATGCGCCATCTAATGGCTGCGTGATAAAGCTGTGGTCTGCTGCTGCGGTCCTGACGGAAAATTCGATTAAGAGGGAGAATATGTCACCTGTGAGAGCTCTTGTTACCTTAATTTTTTTTAATTACTTTCGTATTTGATTTATTATCATAAGCCATATTTTTATCTTCTATAATAAATATTTATAGTTATGTTATTTTGACTACAGGCAAACTTTGGTTTGGACCCAGCTAGCGTACATATGATAGGTCACAGTCTTGGGGCACATACCGCAGGCTATGCAGGAGAGCGCATAGCAGGTTTGGGTCGCATAACAGGACTGGATCCTGCAGAACCCTACTTCCAAGGAATGCCGTCCTTCGTCCGTCTAGATCCTACTGACGCAAGACTAGTTGATGTTATTCACACTGATGGAAAATCTATTTTTCTCTTAGGTAAGTGACATGTCAAGACCTTTGTGTAAGTTAGCTTGTAGGTCCTATATTTTGCGGTCTATTAGGATTTGTGTTATGTAGCTTATCTTACACAACGCACAAGAAAAGAATTTTCAAATCGAAGTTAAAATTTGAAATGCAGCTATTGATGTAGATGGAATTGTACAACTATACCCACTTCACAGTTCTAAAAAATGAGATACAGGTATTCCTCTGTAGCTGAAAATCTGTTTTTACTTTCTTATTATACAAAATATAAAGAAAGCGGATTTCGGCATTTTTATATGAATACACGTTTTCAGCATTTCCCCATAGAGAACAAGTTTGTTTATTTGTTTATTTATTTATTTATTTATTTACTTATTTATTTATTTATTTATTCGTTTGTTCATTCGTTTGTTCATTCGTTTGTTCGTTCGTTTGTTTGTTTATTTATTTATTTTTAATTTTGTTATTTATTTAACTAGCTAGCTAGTGAGTACAAATTAAATTTATAAAACAAAAATGTTTCTAGCCACTACCGTAAGAGCCAGGCTCGTATACAGTGTGGTCTTAGTCAATAATATAACATAAAATTTACAAGGACAGATTACAAAATACATTAAGGAACTTAATTCAAACCAATAAATAACACAGGAGCAAAAAAAGAAGAAAGAAAAAAAGAGAGAAAAATACACATTTAATATAAATTGGCAATCAGACAGAAGCCAGTGATATTCAATATAAACATGAATATAGTCGACAGAAATAAAAGGTAAAAAATACATTTGTTAATATTATAATATATATTATATCATGAATAATTTTATAAAGTTTCAATTTTAAAATATTTGGAAAATGGTTTGTAATTTTATTATAAAGTCTTGGGCCGAAACTAGCACCAAGTTCAAGAGCTGCACTTGTATGACATTTAGGCTCAATTAATGGGAAAGTAGACTTTTGTCTTCGAGTACGATATTCATGTCGATTAGATTTATGTTTTATTTGATTTCTGTGGTTCTGTTTGTATGCGAAAAGCGATTTCTCCTGAAGTATTGGACCGATTTTGTTGATGTTCAGTATATCTGATTATGCAATAAATATATCATTCATTCATGATGTTCTACCCAAGGGCATGTCTTTCACTGCGAACTCAGTATCCTCCAATCTTTCCCATTTTCCTCCTTCCTCTTAGTCTCCGCATATGATCCATATCTATCTCGCACCGATACGGCGTTACACTTGTTTTAATGTAGTGGCTATTTGCCATGTTGTGATTGTTTGTTGTTGCTATACGCATTGTTGCGTCATTGTCTCAGTCCACATGTCATGAAAAATTGCCTAAAGAAAGAAAATTACAGAACTTTCTGGAAAACACCCTGTCCATTTTATTGGAAAAGGTACCGCAGCATGACGGTTCCAGCATGACGTAGCGGCAAGGCAACAGCTGACGGCAACATTTAATGACAGATGGATTGGTTATCAAGGTTCCGTCCCATGGCCAGCAAGATCGCCAGATCTTAATCCGCTTGACTTCTTCTTGTGAGGGCATTTGAAGACCCTAGTGTATGCCACATCTGTAGACCAGGTCGATTATTTTCTTCCACGGATTATCGACGACTGTAACACCATATGTACTAAACCTAGCATATTTCAACGGACGCAGCAGTCATTGTTTCGGCGATGTCAGTATTATTTACAAGAAAGGGGGCGTCGGTACAAAGCTCTTCTGTAATGCACAAGTTGTTAAGTGTCATTGTTTGTTGTTTTTCATTGAAGGCTCACTCAGCAGAGAGTCAAGCCATTGGCTCTTACATGAATAATTGCTAGAGACAGTCAAAATTCTTGAATAAAAGGGGCTAAAATTCTTGATTAAAAAGGATAAAAATTCTTGAGTGAAAACGAAAATTTCTTGAGTAAACCTGAAATTTTCATCCTGTTTTATTAAATTGTTATGTTTCTTAAGATAATTGACAATTATAATTATATATTCAAAGTTTTACGTCGATAACAATTCTAAGATACTTAACATTATTTAACATTCAAAGTTGTACTCAGACAATAGTTCAAAGTTTGTTATTGTAAGGTTTGTTCTTCTATTTGTTAGCACACGCGAGAACTGTGAAAAAAAAAACGTTCACAGTCTACATTAGAAACTGGAACCCATATAACTTGGAGTGCTTGTCCACAAAGTCACTGTGATCTTCACGTAACGACAGCAAAACTTCTCGCACTGAAAGTCCAGGACTATTTTTAACTATGTCCTTCAGTTCACTGTGTGCATGTACTGCTGCATCAGGTGATAGATTCTTTAAGGTTGGCACCTAATCAAAGAGAGGTTTCAAACTGCTTTCAGTTGCATCAATGCTTAACAAATTCTGTTTGTGAAACAGTTCTGATACCGATTGAAAAAGTTTACTACACAAGAAACGAGATAGGTTATATCGATCGACGATCCATAGTTTTATATCTCATCTGCCACTCATCAAACCGTTTACGAACCATTTCAACTCACACCATCTAGCGCCAGCATTCCAAACCTTGTGCATTTTTCAAACAGAACTTTTAAAATTTCCAAATTTAGATAATGTATTACTTGCTGAAAAATTGCGTCTTTTCGCGAATAACGACAGAAAATATGCTAAATTCGCGAATCATAGGATTTTTGCGATTTTTCGCGAGTTGGAACGTGTAATTATATCATTTTTTATGTGAACTATGTTTTAAGCTATGTTTATTTGGTTTTTAGTTTTTTCGCGATTTCGCGAGTCTCTAATAATTGCGTACCAGCCACAACACTGAAACAAGTACAGCGCCGCACCGATGGGAGATAAGACTCACATTGCAGAATGAAAAATGTTTCTTTTAGTACCCTCTATCTACCATATTCTTCTATAACATAAGTTCTGAATCACCCTGTATATTCTTGAAAAAAAGTTATTAACAGACATAATTGGCGTTTGATTTTGTTGTAGGTTACGGAATGAGACAACCGTGCGGCCATGTTGACTTCTACCCAAATAATGGCAAGGAGCAACCGGGCTGTGACCTGACTGAAACACCGCTGCCGCTCACTCTGATACGTGACGGTATTGAAGAAGCGAGTAGAGTGCTGGTGGCATGCAATCATATCCGAGCCATCAAGCTATTCATAGACTCTATAAATTCTAAGTGTCCATATGTGGCCCATCGCTGTGACAACTATCAACACTTCCTGCAGGTACGTCAATTCAGTACAGTCAATCAGGCATATATGGTAGGAAATTAGCTTGTTTTGTAACAAGTAATGTGTTTATTTTTTTACACATGATTATATGGAGAAAATAACGTCGTCATGGAAACGATCAGTCCAGAGTTGGGCCTAAAATTGATATCATGACTACATTAGATTGAGTTAATTATATTTACACTTCTCTTTAAGTATAGGGTGTCTGACTTAAGCCATTCAGTTTTTCTTAAACAGTCCAAATAACAGTCGAGATATGTAGGAGATATTTAATGGTTTCGTAGGCGGAATTTGGGATGGATGTAACGTTCACTTACATCATCACACAGTCTAGTATATACAGTCACGAAGCTTTAGTTGTGAGGGTACTAGGAACAATAGACTGTGCCGGTACTATTTCGCATTGTCTGTGATGAGGCGATAGTAGCGATCCTAGTGGTTAGCAACTATCTGTGGATGCATATTCCCTACGTATTGAGCTTCGTGACTGTATATACTAGACTGTGTCATCATGTGAATGTTACGAATAGGGTTGCCAACTTTTTTAGAAAAAAAAAACACGGAAGACTAAGGAATCGACAAAATTTCACATAGAAAATTGACAAATTATTCGGTTCAGTTACTAAAAAAACAACTTTATTCTACACTTTGGAAGCTAGGCTTAAATTAAGAGTATTTTGAGACTTTTATCTCGCGTAATAGTTGAAGTTGACTGCAGTTTTCAGCTCTGATTTGATTATATGTGTCGTGCTCCTGTTTCTAACATCTTTACAATAAATTGTTCATGAAATAAAACACCCTCTTTGTATGAGCATTACTACTTCGTATGAGTAGAACAAACTAGCCAGTTTTTCCAAATATATAACATTTACACTGTTTGATTTTAAACGGGTAAGCACTAAAACCCATTCTTGGCAAGCATTACGTTCTATAAAGAGTGCATATTTCAATGCATTTCTTTAACAACAAAACTCACCATATAAACAGTCACCATTCACTGCAAATTCAAATGTTTAGAATAAAAATCTTTAGATTACCGTATGTAAAAACAAGGGGAAAAAAATGCTCGAAGAGAAGAATAATGCGGGAGTCGGGAGACTGTTAAAAATTAGGGGCAAATACGGGAGGGTTGGCAACCCTAGTTACGAATTTTAGTTTTCGTATGATAATTTAATGTTAAACAAGTACGTACTGTCAATCTGTTATGGTAATTATTTATTTTCTTTATTTTTTTCTACTTTTATTCCAGTCTTGGATAATGTTTTATCGAGTTGTAGTTCCTATAACATTGTTTTCTTAGTACTCAAGTTATCAGATTGAGGGTATGATTGAAATTATAACTCAGTGATCGTTTTGCATTTCAGGGCCGTTGTTTCTCGTGCCATGGTAGTAATGCCAGTGAATGTGCAGTGATGGGGCTACGAGCGGATGAAACTCTAAATAATGCCATAGATAATGGCGAACTCACACCTGGCGGAAAATACTTCATTTCAACTGGAAAAGAGTTTCCATACTGTCGTAGGTTTACTGTTCAATTATTACTAACAAAGTAGATTAGGCTAATTGTAATTGCTATGATTGTATTTTACAGCTTATTATAACAAGCAGTTTTAGAGTTGCCAGGCCTACCGACTTTCCATAACATGCCCGTAAAACTTTGTGTGATACTGGTAACTTAATATACCGTACTGAAAAAGACAGACTAATTTGTAACAATTTGTAGCACATTCACTGAATCGTCCAGACTGACTGTAAGGAATTTCACAACTTGGAAAGGTGCTTGGATAAGCAATAAACCCGTAGATTCAATTTTTTAAGTTTTATTTCACGTAGATCCCTTGAGCAAAAGTTCATAATTAGAGCAATACCAGTATCAAAATATCAAATACTAAATATATGCCAGGTAGTATATAAATTATACAAACAATACATTTAAAATTTAATCTTACTAAAATAATTTTTGTATATAGCTCAGATGGTAAGAGCACTCAACGCGCCAAAGCTGAGAGTCCTGAGTTAGATTCCCGGTGTGGAACGAATTTTTCTTCATTAATAAGTAAAATAATTTAAATTACTACGTTACTTAGTCTAGCCTAGCTTATTAGTCTACTCATACTATTTTATGTACAATAATACAGGTAATTTAACTGTTAACTATTTGTAAAATTACAAAAAGAAAATATTATTCATTAACTAATAATACTATTTACTGTTTCTACGTCTGTTATAAATACATGTTAACGTGTTTCTTTAATTTTTGTACTAGTGCGTGTGTCTATATGTTGTTTAGTCAACTGTCCGAACATACAATCTGCTCTCAAAAACGCTGAAAGTTAGAATTTATAAAACACTTATATTAACGGTTCTTCTGTATGGCTGTGAAACTTGGACTCTCACTGTGAGAGAGGAACGTATGGGCGAATCCAGAAATGCATATAAAGTGTTAGTTGGGAGGCCAGAGGGAATAAGACCTTTGGGGAGGCCGAGACGTGGATGGGAGAATAATATTAAAATAGATTTGAGGGAGGCAGAATATGATGGTAGAGACTGGATTGATCTTGGTCAAGATATGGACCGATGGCGGGCTTATGTGAGGGCGGCACCTCCGGGTTCCTTAAAACCATAAGTACCAGTAGAGCTAAAAAGTAACCGAACATATGTAGGTAACTTTGTTGCAGATGACATGTAACCATTTACACACCACCACCTTCAAAGTACACCCCCTGGGCAGTGACACACTTCTGCCAGCCTCCATACCACTTCTTGAAACATTCCTGTAGCCTATCATTGGTCACTTCCCGCAGTGTGCGCGTCGCATGAATTTTCACCTATTCGGCTGAAGCAAATCGCTGTCCCTTGAGTAGGAATTTGACCTTTGAAAATAGATAGAAATCTGGTGGAACAAGATCTGGAAGATATGGTGGCTGTGGAAGGACAGGTATTTTGTGTTGTGCGAGGAATCCGTTCACCAAGAGCTACCGATGATGAAGAACGTAATTCTTTTCTTGCCACAAGTTGGGTCTTTTTCGTCGAACTGCATCAGGAAGACTCCGAAGAATTGCGACATGTGTCTCCTTACTGACAGTTCGACCCTCAGGAATACACTCGCATTGTACGAGACCCTGGATATCGGAAAACACTTCTTGCATTACTTTCACGTTTGATCGGTCGGCACACTGGGACTATACGCCTGGAGAGTAGGCCACATATCACACGCACAAGGCAGAGAAGTTGCCTACTGAGCATGGCGTTGCCACCCAAAGTTCGGATACTTTTCGAATCTACTAGTATACCGGTATATAGAGATGTTAGAAGGAGATCAGTTCATTGTTTAGCACAGAGTGGCGGAGATTTTGAACACTTACTATGAGCAATGTACGTACATAAACAACATACAGCATTTCTCGGAAGTTACAAGTTTTGTTGCTTTGTGAGTAAACAATAAAAGTTACAAAAAAAAAGTTTCAGTAAAAGTTGCCTGTTTTTAAAAGTAGTTTCCAATGATACCTTCAATGACCCATGTTATCATTTGAAATTTCGAAGTTAACCATAGGTACTCCCTACTTCCGGTTTGTTACGGGAAATGGTACTATCACCAATCGATTCTTTACATAGGTTTTGGTTATCAATTTTTTTATGAACAACCAGTATCACATAGTTTTCGAGAAAAAGGCTGAAACGGGTGGTCTGAAATACCGCGTGCGTGTGCGTGTGTGTGTGTGCGTGCGTGCGTGTGCGCGAAATTGTACAGATGGTGTTAGACAAGATATACCAAGCAAAATTTGTGTAGTTCTTCTTAAAAACTGTTGCTTCATTTATTAAAAACATAGATATTTAATGGCACTATTAAACTATAGATCGTGTTAAAACACTGACATAGGCTACTGTGTATAATCATGTTAGAATATAAAGTTATTGATCTCATTACAGTAAAAAATTTTCATTCAAGTGTTTTAAAAGATATTTCATTTTTTCCCCACATGTCATTATTTTTTTCTAAATTTTAGCAGCTACTATTTCTTAGTACATGAATTCCTTTTTCCTTCCACTACCACTATGCAGCAGCTGTTTCCAGTGATTATGATTTATTACTTAATTTTAGATCACATTATGTTATAAGATTTCAGGTATCTTTCTTCTGAGTAATAAATGAATTCAGATACTGGTATAACAAAACATTTAAAATGCAGTGTTTTTAGTTCATTTCTGATTAAACAATGTAACTAATTTCTGTTCCTATTTACTTTTTATAATGTGATGAGCTGATGACTATATTCATAGATCTATGAAGTGATTGATACAATCTATTTCTCTTTAGGTCGCCATTATAAAGTGATAGTAGATCTGGCCAAGCCACCAAGAGCTGAAAATTGGGTTCAGGGGTTCATGAGAATATCACTACACAGCGACACTGGAGTTATTCGAAACCTGGATCTCACCCCGAGGTATAAGTTCCTGGATGTATTAATTTTAATTTAATTTGTAGTTTAAATGTAACTGACACATGGGTTAAATGTCTTTAAAAATATACTCAAGAAACGTCTCAGCATTGAAGTTAATTTAAAATTACTTTGAGTAGATAAGAATAACAACTACATTGGTCACATCATATTTACATAATTAAAATTCTAAATATTTGACTTATAATCTTTGAACTGGTTAGCATACATCTTGTCATATTACATAGCCCAATATATTTTGAAACGTTAACGATTTGGCTGTAACTTAGCGTTCGAAAAATATGAACTAGGCAATGTGGCAGTAATACAACAATTACGGAGTAAAATTTAAAAATTAGTCTTGCCTCACTTTACACTCTTTTACGACTTTCAGATACTGAAGAATTTCGTTATGTAGATAATGGTAGCGTCTCTTATAAGAAGTTTTATAAATTGGAGTAAGGCTGGTGTATTAATATTTAAGTACTTCAAATTCAGAAGCCTCGTTATACATGTTAAAGTGCTGAAAATTTTAAATGAAGGTACCTCAATATCCTAAATAAAATTTACTTATAAAGCCTTACGAAAGCTGCAACCAAAGTAGGACTGAGATCGTGATGTTTCCCTTACTGCTATCAGAGGATCACTTGCCATTTTAAAATACCACCTGTACTTTGTTTCCTAAAAAGGAAGAACTTTTGTCCGAACGTCTAATCTGTTTGTTTACTTGTTTAGGCTTATTATATGTATGCTACTATCCTTCCTGTACTTAATTTCCCTTTTTTGTCCGTTCCCCACATTTCTCTTTTGTGGTCTGTTTTTGTTTTCACTCTGTGTGTTGTGCTTTGTCCAATGAGGTAGTCCCGTTATTGGAGAAGCTGAAAGTGTCTTTTTATTATTATCATGAATGTTTTCTTTCGTAACTGTATTTTAAATTTGAACTAATACAATAATTCATTTTGGTCGCCCTATTCATACTCCACTTTACATAGTTCACATTGACTAGTTGATGTTGAACTGTATATTTAAGCAGAGAAGTGGATATCGGAATATCATATACAGATCTCATATTATATCACTGCCCCTGTGCAACGTCACAGTTAACGGAGAGGGGAAGAGAGATAGCAGAAGGTTGTACTAATGTCAGAAAAAGTATGTCTAACCAATCAATTTACACACAGGCAAGCAGTGGCCAGAGTATTGCAATGGAGGTAACCAGATATTTTTTGTTTTGATTTTTTAGTATGGTACTCTGATGCCCACGATCAAGAAAAGTCATTTACAAAGCAATCATTAATCATCGGTAGAGATATAATAATATACCAATCTGTGACATATACAGGGTGCGGCATTTAACGTTTCCCATTTTAAGTTGGCGATTCTGTTCACATTGTTGGTAAAACATATTTGCAAACACAGGGATTCGGTATAGCAAAGCCTTGGATTTAGTTAGCCACATCCCAACACAGGGATTCGGTGTAGCAAAGCCTTTAGTTAACCATGGAATGTTGGCCAGTGCAACAGCGCATTTTCTGTGTTGAACATTTTGTTTCAACCAAGTCAATTGTTGCTGTCCAGCGCGAGTTTAGGCGGATTTTTGGTGATAATCAACGTGGAGTTGCACCATCACGAAAAATAATCAGTGTGTGGGTGCGTCAGTGGCGTGAAACGGGATCGGTTCAAAACAAAGCTCGAGTTCGTAGAAAACGGCGCGTACTCCTGATAATGTCGAACGTGTGAGAACGGCTCTGCAGAGAAGTCCGTATCGTTCCGTGCGGCGTAACTGGAACATTCAGCGCCTGTGGTTCCAACAGGATGGAGCCACATCCCATACAGCACGTGTTTCAATGAACACACTTCGTGCTGCTTTCCCTGGGCGACTTATCTCCAGATTAGGTGACATTCAGTGGCCCTCTGTTTCCCCTGATCTCACTGCACCAGACTTCTTTTTGTGGGGGTATCTTAAGACTAAGGTCTGCGGTCGTATCCTTCATGACATCGAGGACCTTAAAACCGCGATTCGTGAAGAAATTGCTGATGTTACACCTGAAACATTGCGGCGAGTAATGGCTGGTGTGCAGGGAAGATTGCAACAATGCATTGACGCCAATGGAGGACATCTCAAAGACATTATTTTCAAAACATAAGATGTACTGTAATTCCAAAATTATAATGGTTGTAAACTGATTAATTTCTTGTAATTTACTTGTAAACTAAATAAGTTATGGGGGTTTGAAAATAGGAAACGTTAAATGCCGCACTCTGTATAACATATTTAGCATAAGACAAAAAAAAAAATTCTCATTTGCTTTCCAAATGCTTACATAAGAAAAAAGTCTATCAATTCGTTTTACAATTAGTTTAATAATTGTAAAATGAAATAGTAGTTACTTATCAATGTTACTATGTCCTCTCTCTCTTTAATTCTCTTCCCTTCGAAGATTATAAATTTGCCTAGACACACCGAAAGTTAATATTTTGGTCTCTTTTTGAAATACATATTAGACGGACACACGATGGGATTCCAGTTAGTGGCATCAGCACTGCTCCGGTTTTTCACCTAAGACAACGCAGAACATCCCATTGAAAACAGACAAAGATCTACGTTGTAGGCAGTATTCGAATGCATGACCATGGCTTCCGTGCAATGACATATTTACACCTTAGTATTGTTATCACCATAACCTATTGTAATGTCGTTAAAATTATAATGAACAATTAACAATAAAAGTATCACTTACATTGTTGTTGTTATTGTTGTAGTTCATTCATGACGTCAGTCGACATCTTTGAACATCCTGTCTCCAAGAGCGTCTGTCTTCTCATTGTTCTTTATTATTATTATTATTATTATTATTATTATTATTATTATTATTATTATTATTATTATTATTATTAGTAACTTGAAACGTTTATGCTTAGGTATCAAATGAATAACATGTTAACAAAAATTTCAACATGTGATGTCACTTGCTTAGCAACAGCAGTGAGTTACGTCACACTATTCTGACGTCACTTGCTTAGCAACGGATCAGCGTGAAACATTCATGCTTGAGTGTCAAATGAATATGTTACGAAAATTTCAACATCCGACGTCACTTGCATAGCAACGGCAATTAATTAGTACGGCATTATTCTGATATCACTTGCTTAGCAACGGATTAGATTCTTACATTGATACAGTGTTCACTAGAGAAATAGACTTACTTTCTTGCATGAATTATATTTCTTATTTCTCTTATCATAAACTAATACTAACGATAATGGCTCTCCAACAAGCCAATTCAGATGAAAAGTAATAATTCCATTGTAAATACTTTTCTTCAATAAAGAAATTAAGGAAAATAGAACCAATTCCTTAAAAATCTGAATATCACAATAACACTCAACCGAGAGCATAAACATTTCACGTAATTACAGGGATACTATGAATCCCCTATCACTTTTTAAGAATTACTACATATAATTTTATGATAATAATTGCTGTAAGATATTATATTCTTCTAATATAATTAGCACTGCTATAGTGAAGTATATTTGATTTTAAAGCAATAACACAAATGAGATGTTAGAATAATTGGGTCTTTCCATTCGTCTTTATAAAATAAGATTAATTATGAATTTAAATGAATTTTTTTAATCTATCCTCCAGTGGTTATGTTAAGCTGCAACATGGACAGTCACGCAGTTTTGTGGTAACACATCCTACTGACGTGGGGAAGATTCGCAAAGTAGAATTCTACTGGGAGTATGACATGGATGTCTTACAGCCCCGTTCTCTCTGCTTTTTCTGGTGCAATGATCATCTCTATGTTTCTAACATTCAAGTCGCAGAGATGGATGTAACAACAAGAGGGTAAGTTGAACTGTATTTGGATATCAGACTTTTTGAGGTACTATTGGTGTTATTATTGTTATTATTGTTATTATTGTTATTATTATTATTATTATTATTATTATTATTATTATTATTATTATTATTATTATTATTATTATTATTAAATACTATGGCTTACTGCAATAAGAAAATTTAGCTTATTCATGTGCTAATTTTAGTTGTGAAAATAGTTTCACCAATTTTATTTAATGAATATCTTTCTGTTTAATTATAAATGGCCCACACCTGTGGAGTAACTGTTAGCGCGTCTGGCCCGGGTTCGATTCCCGGTCGGGACAAGTTACCTGGTTGAGGTTTTTTCCGGGCTTTTCCCTCAACCCAATATGAGCAAATGCTGGGTAACTTTCGGTGTTGGACCCCGGACTCATTTCACCGGCATTATCATCTTCATCTCATTCAGACGCTAAATAACCTAGATGTTCATAAAGCGTCGTAAAATAACCTACTAAAAAATTATAAATGAGCCGTTCAGAGCAAAAGTGGTGTAAGTCAAAATTGGGTAATGAAGTTTAAAGTAAAAATTCTGTAAAATACAGCGCAAAGTAGCAATTAATATGTCCTTCTTGCTATCCACTGACTACTAACAGTTTAAATAAATTGAAAATTAATTGCTTCTTTGCGCTGTATTTTACAGAATGTTTACTTTAACCCTCATTACCCATTTTTGACTTACACCACTTCTGCTCTGAACGGCTCAAATGATAGACTGCATGACATGACATGTAACACCATTCATTCATTCATTCATTCATTCATTCATTCATTCATTCATTCATTCATTCATTCATTCATTCATTCATTCATTCAGCGTTCTGCTCAAAGGCAGGTCTTTCACTGTAAACCCAGCATTCTCCAGTCTTTCTCATTTTCTGCCTATGTTACATAAGACCTGAATAATACTGACACGTGTTTTTCGCACTGATCAGGTGATGGCAATTGATCAGATGGCTTTAGAATTTTTAATTGGTTGAAGAGCAGGGAGTTCGGGGAACAGAACAACTTAAAGAGGGTAATCTTTCTTCCTTGTACTCCACACCATTGATATTGTTCCGGGGTGAAGACAGATATTGATAGTATTAAATATTAAACAGCATACGATGAATTTGACATTTGTGCACTACCTAAATGAGGAAGAAAAATAAACAGTAAGAAGCTATTATTTAGAGATAGTTTAACAAATTAAATATGAATATTGTCAGTTTATGCACAGCAGTAATAGAATCTGTGAAGACATTGCTAGTAAAAATTTTTTTAAGATATTTCGACGATAATAAAATTGGTGAGTAAATTGAATTGGAAGTGTTCTGAAGCTAGTGTTAGCTTACACACTTTGGGCCATATTCATAGAAATTCTTAGCGCTGGCTTCCGGTGGATGATCAGCGAACTAACGTTTTTCGTATACATGAACCAGTGTTAGCGATATGATATGATATATGAATCTTGTACAAGTAATCAGTTGATAGCCAGGGCTAGTTTAGCACGCTCGTAGCACGGGCTAGCGAAATGTCTGTGGATAGCACCCTTAGAGTCTATCTGTGTCTGGAGTGGGGAGGAAACGCAAATAGATAGATGGGTGGGCTCGGATTATCTTTCGGTGCAATATATAACACCAGAAAGGTCCCATTTTAGCACAGCCCCTGGTTGATGGAACGTTATAACTAGGGAAAGGATTTCTACTTCTGTACCTATTTTGTTTGCTACATCCTAGACTATGTTATTCAAACATCTCTACGTTTCATATACACAGGATCCCCTATTAAACTTCTATAGGACCTAAAACAACTAAATGAACAATAAAGTCCTATAAATGCCCAGAACTATATTTGTGTCTGAAAAGCGCCTTTTCAGTATTTTGCGTATATTTAAAATAAAAATACCGGCACTAAAAATGCATAAATGTCGAAAAAACCACAAAAATTCTATTTTAAATATAAAAAATTCTCTTACGAATACTGCTCTGGTAAGAAGATTTTAACTGATTTCCTGGAACCGAAGTTCGTATGGAAAAGTTCATTCCAGCATAAAAGGGGTGGTAGGTTGCTTAGGCTAAGCGAGCGCTTACAAATTCACGTCAATGCACCCTCGTTATGCGAAATTAAACTGACCAATTAACAATAAGTCTCTTTCACTGATAGAATATGAGTCTTCAGTAGTACTCATTGTCAGCACCAGTTCGTTGTACATAAATTCCACCTAAAATAGAATATTTACTAAAATTAAAATTATTAATTGTAAATTTTATACAAACTCCTGAAAGTTCTAAATTGGATTTTCTAAAGTTCTAAATTTCTCTTCTTTAGCACCTGGAAATTCATTCCGTAGTTATAACATACGAACTTTACGTTGTCTAATATTATTCAACTGGATGCAGCAGCATTGTCTGGGAAGAGGTTCGTATGTTACCATGCAGTTATTTCTCTCTGTTGTCAGTTATCCATCTTCATTTATTTTATTTCAGATTCCTGCGTTTTACTTCTTTTGTATTCATAAAGCTATCATATGATTTACTAATTTAAGTTTGTTACAAAAAATATATCCCAGGAATGGACAAACTCTAACTGAACATTGTAGGCCTCTTCATAATGATTCTGGTGCCTGTAACTTAACTGGAAAACGTGAAATGAAAGCAGAAAAATTGATAATAAGGAATGTCACATAATGGTATCTGAATAATCTTTTGTTTACAGTGTTCCTTATAAAGCAATGTTTATGGGTAGCACTAATTAGCTTGTTGTGAATAATTTTATTAATACCGGTAGGCTTATTCTTAGCAATTTGTTTGCTGTATTTGAAATGCTGATCTGTGAGATCTGTGAATGAAGAAAAAACTTCAATTGTCTGAAAATCCTTTCATTTAAAGTAGTATTTGATCCACTATTTAAAGAGATGGCATGATTAAAAAATGAACAAACAATAGAAGTGGTGTATTTTTGTTGATTTTTCTTGAAAAACGAAATAGTTTTACAGTAGAATACCTCTTAACCGGCACCAAAGGGACCAGGCTAGTTCCGGACACGAGATTTTGCCGGATAATTGAATAAATACCGGTACATATAAAAAAGTTCGTATTTCATGATGCCAAATGTTGAAACTGCAGCCATGTGAAGCTTATTTCTCTATCACTTGTTCGTAACTGAATAAATATAAAAACTGTGTGGATTTTTCTTATTAAAATACATCACACAACACAAATAATAGACTAATTCTAGGTTCAATATTGACTGAAAATGAAAGTTCGTGCAAGGTTTGAAAGGGAACATTGTATATCGTATTTGCAATTTTAAAAATATGATCGTGCTCACTCGTTTTTCAAACTTTTCCTCGATTTTGTAAAAAGCACTTTTCAACCTTGTATCGTAATATACTATTCAGCATTTTCTTTTCTTCTGCTAAGTTTTAATTTCTATCAATGTTTATCCTTGAGATAGGTACGTATCTTTAAAATAAAAGTATTAGATAATATGAAGTATTTTACTACTGGCAGTAGGTCTACTATCTTTAAGTACGCTATAATGAATTTTGTTATGCAATAATTTGATATTTAAGTCATGCTATTGAATGTTTTTCAGGAAAAGGGCGACAACAGACATAATGAGCAAACTGTGCACTCCTGGAAATCGCGAATATGCAGACATAGCTTCAAGATCATCTGCATCTTTCTATGATACCTGTTCATAGCATGACTGAATGTGTCTTCCAGTATTGGAATGCCATCATGTTCAATTAAGTTGATTTTTTAACTTTTTTCAGAACAAAGTGATATAAACCGAATGAACTTTTATGAACTGGAGAACTCTGTGTCAACAGGGATGATTTTCAACATATTAATGGCTGTCGATTGACAACCAGCATCTTGGCTGTGCAGAGGCAATGAACGTTGAACATTGCAACGTTTTGTCCGAGTATTCATAAAGCTCTCCTCAGTTGGGAAGTCCGCTTCTCTCAAAGAGCATGATCTAATATGGGCAGTTCTAGTCCAAACTACTGACCTCCATCTCATCGCTTCGATGAAATCTATAAGTTATCTCAGTTCATTGTAACTACAGAAACTATGCAAGTTGGCAAGAGAAAATACTTGCAGGGATATTTTTGCAATGCAATTACTGTATATTCAGCATTATTTTACACAGTGCAGAACTGTTCATTATGACTGCATTCCGTAAGGGTCTCCCTTGTAATTGTACAACAGAGTAACAGTGATTCTCAAATCATTTTAAGCAGTGTATATAAATAAGTTGAGAAGAAGAAGAATATTATTTATGAGTTCTGGAAGAGGATTTAGTTTTGATAAAAGTTGCCTGGAGTGAGTATTAGCAACAGCTTAATTTGTAAGATTGATTTACAATTTATTACAACATATCATGAGTTGTTGAAAACGTGTAAATGAATTATTCCATTATAAATAATTATTTTATACAACGACTTTTATCACGATACTTTTAGTTCGAATATTTCCATACGTGACTGTAACAGGAAGAGAAAAGAAATTAATTCAGATATAGTCGACTCCTGATAATTTCCTTTGCATGTGATTCGCGATCGTTTTTTTTTCGCAGGGGGTGGGGCAAAGTAACATTACCATTTTCATTTTCATTTTTACTCGATTTACGCTCTCTCCCTCCTCCTGTTACTTTTAAGAAATTTGCGATCTAGAATCAAAAAAAAAAAAATAAATAAATAACAATCCTCTAAAAAAAAAAAAAAAAAAAAAAAAAGACATTATTTTTGTTAAAGTTATTACGATCTTTTATAAAACTTACGTTTCTATCTAGTTTATCCCACTGCAGTATTGCATGACATCATAATGTTTCGAAATGTTTTGCGCTGTTTCACATTTTGCACTTCATTTTGAATTGCATGTTAGTAATTAAACCTATCATAGTAACATTTACAGGAATTAAAATAATAATAAAAAATTTTGCGGATAATTTGCGATTTTCGATATTTCGCGGAAGTTCATGCATTAATTGCCACGAATTGTCGGGAGTTGACGGTATTTCATTCTTAGGGATCAACCCGAAGTTCATTTTTATTGTTCAATTAAAAGTGTTGTCATTTTATATTGAAAATACTTTCTATTACATTTTTACGTGCAGGAGTAAATAGTCTCTAAAACTTGAATTATCTGCAATTTTTAGGGAAGCTAGAGAATCTTTTTAAATTGTTTCTGTTGGAAAATGTTTTTATATTAATATGTTGTCAAATAAAATTGAGTACAAATTTGTTTAAATTGACTTTCAGACTAATGATATTTGCAGTATTAATTGAAAAGTCTACACTTCTTTAATGCAGGCATTTAGTTAATTAGTGAAATAAATCACTTATATTTGTAACTGTTTTATCCTCTGTTAATATTTCTCCCACATTAAGACCTATATTTTAATGATAATCCACAAAATTATTTTTAATTATGGTATCACCAGTTACAGGTGAAGATATAATTCTACCTATGATTTTTTTTTTATTTTATTCCGGTTATAAAAATATAATATAGCCTACAAACTATTCATGCCGTTCATAAATTATTGAAAATACTGTACCAACGTATGAGTTATGCAGTATTATAAAATATGAAACAAAATCTGTGCTTCGAACAAAATAAAAGAAAAACAGAGTTCAGGCGCTGCTTCACGAAACATAATTTTTGATGCCAGGTATGTTTCTTGTTTACACAGATTGTGTAATAATACTCCCATCAGAAAAGTGAAACACATTAAAAGTAGTGGAAGACTGTGAAGTAAATCACAATGTTTTATATTGTAGCATAAAAGTAAAGACTATTATAATTTGCTATACTTTAATATATCCTTTTCTCCAAATGTCAATACTGGTACAGCATAAATACATTCTTCATTTTTGGATACATTCTTTTAACACACATACCGGTATTCAATAACGTTCATAAGTGAAATATATTCGTTCGTAAATCTTGAGTTGTATTGAAAAGTACGAATTTCACTGCCCCTTACATTAAAGCACAATAAGCTTTCGGAATATAAGAAACAAATTCTATAATAAATATTTACACAGTAATGGTTTTTTTATTTGTTTCCCTCTTCAGAATCGAAGAATGTCCGGTCTAAATACATGCCGGTATTATATTAAACTGTAACTTACAATGATTTATTTATTATCAAGTAGAAATGGCCAATTATATGTATCAAAATGATTAGTAAAGTTGGTTTAAACTCAAATGATTAATGACAATTACACTTAACACTTTTGAAGGGAAGAATATAAAAAGATTAAATATTCTATTTAGATCAATCAAATGTTGCCGACTATGTGTCTTACTCCAAATAACTTCTTTGATATTATTTTATTCTACTAATAAGTGTAACTTGAATTAGAACTTCCTTTGTAGTTTAGATTTGGAGTTCGGTACACTTCTATATACACGTAACATAAACTTTAAACTAATAATGTTATTTTTAGATAGTAATCTCATGAATATGAGAAGAGTATCCTGAGTATTACTATATGAGTTGATGAATCACTGTGCCAATTACTACTTAATGAATGGAAAGTTAGTATATAGATTGCAATGTATCTTAGACCGATCACTTTCACATCTGTCACCATTTTATGAAATATTAGTAAAAAGGGTCGTTAATTTAGCGTAGAACATAATTAAAATAAATGAGAGCAGTGTTGCATTGTTCCTGATAAAATGTAATTACAAAATGACTGTGTTTAGGTAAAAAGGCTTAACCTTCGTTTTTTAAATGTGACTTCATTTTGCTGTAACTAGTGTAATAAGATAAGTTAAGATTGAATTACAAAACGTGAAGATAGCCTATGTTTTTTGGCAATTATGTTTACATTCCTTCATATAAAGTAACTAATAATAATGTTTTTAAAAGCGAAATAGCTGAACTGATAAAAAAAATGAATACCATAAAACGGGATGAATAGAGACGCAGTTTTACCACAGTCTGGTAAATAGTCACGAAGCTCAATACGTAGTAAATATGCATCTATAGATAGTTGCTAACCACTAGGATCGCTAATAGCGCCTCATTAAAGACAATGCGAAATAGTACCAGCACAGTCTATTGTTCCTAACATCCTCACAACTCATGCTTCGTGGCTGTATATACTAGACTGTGATTTTACTATTTTTTTGTATCAAAGAGTAAATATAATAATAAGAGTGTTTATTTGTTCAACACAGAACTGCAGGCATTGTATTCTTCACCTGACATAATTAGGAACATTAAATCCAGACGTTTGAGATGGGCAGGGCATGTAGCACTTATGGGCGAATCCAGAAATGTTAGTTGGGAGGCCGGAGGGAAAAAGACCTTTAGGAAGGCCGAGACGTAGATGGGAAGATAATATTAAAATGGATTTGAGGGAGGTGGGATATATGGATTAATCTTGCTCAGGATAGGAACCAAGGGCGGGCTTATGTGAGGGTGGCAATGAACCTCCGGGTTCCTTAAAAGCCAGTAAGTAAGTAAGTTTATTTGTTCACTCGTTATGAATAATACATAAACACACTTATTATTATATTTACTCTTTGTCACAAAGAAATAAAAAATAGTAAAAATTCGTCCCTATTCACCCCATTTTATTTCAATTTTATCGTTACATTCGCTCTATCTTTCCTTAAAATTCTAAGAGAATAGTGTAAACGAATATTGTTAATTTGCAGAAAAATCAGAATAAAATAATGAAACTGTGCAGTTTTGATTAGTGTTGCAATTAAAAAATATAAATATTATTTTTGATTATAAAAGATAAGACATTTATGTTTGTATGTGTTCTAAAATTTAAAAGACTTAAATTTTTAACGTACAGATTGTTTAAGTGATGGGTCTATAATACAAGTATTTCATGCATAAGTATTATTTTAATACTCAACCTGCCCATTTTAATGTTGTAGATCATGCCTTTACTCACTCACTCACTCATGAATGTCATGGGTTTATTAGTTTGTAATTATATGAACCAAAGTCCTTCCAGACTAGTGGTTTTCCAGTAGTCTGACAATTTATTACATATATTATCTTTTATCTACTATATTGTGTATTATACAAAATATTTTGAATAAAGAGTAATATATATGAAACAAGAGACAAAGTTACTACAATTACCTACCTCTTAAAAGTTGAAGGATGAAATGCCTGAGAAAGAATGCTGGTATATAGCGTCATTATCTTGGGATACCTATTTATCACGCTCTGAAAGAAGTCCTTTTGCCCGGCTGCTTTTGAATATAGAGTACCTGTATCAATTTGTTACCTGAGCTCGTTATTAACTAGTGTGAGAGGTTTAATAAATATTTTTGCAGCTAGAAGTAATATCATTCTTATTAAAGATAAGTCTATGTTTGTACACTTATTTGAAAATTAATTCGATTTAAAATTACAGGGTGATATAATTTTATCTGTGGAGAATTTGGGTACAAAATAATGCTTAGCTTTTTTTTTTAATTTTAATGTGTTGCATATTATTAAATTGAAAGGGATGAGAATGAGAAAATCCAAAGCCACACTTTTAACAAAAGCTATTTTTGTATGAGTTCATTTCTTACATGTATGGGGAAGCTACCAGTAAAATAATATCAAAATTACTCAAGAAATGATGTAAGTATATGCCAAAGAAATATGATACCGCACCTAATAGCATTGGACTCTGAACCTTTAATATGCTCTCCTGTAAAATTCTATGTGTTTGGCTTAGGACTATATCATTCTCACCCCTTTAATTGAAAGACGACCATTGAGCTTAGTATGTAGTCATGTGTGAAAATGAAGATAGTACCGAATGAAAAATAGTAATATGCGTTACAAGTGCGGTATGTTCAAGTTTTCATGTTCGAGGAAAAGTTTGAAAAAGCGAAACGTAGTTGAGCTTTTTTAATTTCCGAGAATTGAAAGAAAACATACCGCTCGTGTATCGTACATTATTTTGTGCGAAGATCGTTTATTACATACCTGAAAGAGGAATTTCTAATTAGTTGCAATGAAATCTCCATCTTGGTTTCTGTTCAATGACGGCAAATTTGCAAAACAAAAATATCTATCTTCAACATTGTTGCTTTAAAATGTTTTCTGTGTTTACTATTCTCCAGCAGGCCGTGATATACGTCTGTCTTTCCCCCCCCCCCCCAGTCTATGATGAGTCTGGAATCTTGTTGATTTTTTCACGGCTTCCTTAATGTTACTTGCATCACGAATGCAGTAACTTTAGTAGAGTTGTAGAGTTTACTTAATTTTTTGGAAATATTTAAAAACAATAATTAATAGTGCAATTTAGGTGAAATTGCCGTGGTAAGTTTCCAATTTATAATTATTACTATATTGAACGTCTCTAAAAATACTTGTAATATGTTAAAAGCCTAAAGCAGTAAAATCAATATGTCACTTAAGCGGTAAGAAGAGGGAAATTGCTATGTGTGTGTTAGGTTGGGAATACTGAATGTGGAATTTTAGACTTTCCGCGGATTGGTTTTGTGCGGAAACCAAGCAAATACGCACGATCTCGCACAAACGAATTTTTATTTGAGATATTTTATAGACCAATTTCTTGGAGAAAGTCTCCGCAGAAAATTATGTGGATCTCACTGCCTAACTTTGTATAAGTTCTAGTGGTATGAAGGAGTGGAAGACCCAATCGAAGCTGCTGTTACTTGAAATGGAAAGGAGTGAGGAAACTTGCAGTTCTACCCATCATATCACCTGATCTCTTTGTTGGACGGATAGTATATTGCAACATAAGGAGATTGTGTTCGGTGGTTTCTTATACTTTGTTGAATTTGCTGTTGACAAATTTGTTGGAGAAATTTTAATGACATACACATTATTTTGTGACTAGATGGCCAGTTTTCCTATGTTGCCAAGGTTCGAAAGTCTAGCAGCGTATTTTGATATATATTTTTTTAAATGTTATTGATGTGTTGTAGCATTCTTTATAATGAATTTCATGTAATGCTTTTTAAATCTAACTTTTCGTTATAATGAATTCAAAAGAAACATTTTGAAATGGATATATTATATTTAATTATAATTCAGTAATAAATAAAAGATATTCGAAAAATATAATAAAATCGGCAAAAATTTTAACAAATGAACATCTCTTGGATCTCTCACAATATAATATGAATACTTAAAAGAATTCAGTTATAACTAAGTTACAGATCATTGGAATCATTTCATTAAGGAGATCTGACGAGTTCTTACTTAGTAAATTTACCGTTATTCAAGATGATAACTGAGAGAAGAAAATAGGGCGGTCATTAAAAGGTTGTGTTCCTCTATAATTGTGTCTGATGTAATGATGTCCTTCTTGAAGGTGTCTAAATTCGTCAATCTGTAGGAAACGAAATTAATAAAATTCTTGAATAAAATCGAAAAAGGAGTTTGAAGTTAATTTTATTACATTATTAAATATTTTCAATCTATTTTTAGTTTTACTGGCCATAAAATTGATAAAATTGTGTTACTAGAGAAAACAGACAAATTAAACAATTAGATATAGGGTGCGTCAGAAAGAACGGATGGATTTCACAGGGCAAGAAAATTGTAAGGATTCATCAAATCAAAAATTCATTGTTATCAACAGATTCACCAATACATGCAGTTTATTTATGGTATACAACATCATCCATATGATGTCCTTGGCTTTCGATACAGGCATCGAGGCGTTTTCTGAAGTTCGCCCTCACTTTCACAGTCATAGTTGGTGGGATTGCCGCGATTTCTTCGAGAATCGCCGTCTTTAGTTCGTCCAGTATATGTGGTTACTTACGCCTTCAAATGGTCCCAAAGAAAGAAGTCGCAGGGCGCGAGATCTTACCGTAACCTTGGACAATTTCAGTGCAATGGCATGTTTGCGGGCTGATCTTTGAGGTGACCGGACAACCTACTGTCTGTCTCCACATTTGCAGGTGTACACGCGCTCCGTGTTCTTCCAGGTTATTTCTTCTTTAATATTGAACCTGTGGTACGAAATGAAGCCACCCACCACAAAATTGTATTCCGAGTTGGAATCCTAGCATGACGTCCGATGTCGAAATGAGTCCTGAGTGGCGATCACAGACTCTTCATTTTTCAAAAATGTCTGTGCAATGAAAGCACGTTGTACACCAGACCAACATCATGTTCTCGACTGAAACTGCATTCTCTCGCTGACCTAACAGTCGTGGTCCTCCTCACTTTATCCTCTTGCTGCGTATCGATAGTTTGAAATCCATCCGTTCTTTCTGACGCACCCTGTATAATCTTTACATAAAGATTAATTTTTGGAACCATTGTTACCCATTATAATCTTTGTTATTGTGCTGGTTAGTTTTCATTGTTTCCACTGAAAGGATAGAGTAGGTAATAAGCTAGTACTTAACAAATGAATTGATTTGCAACGAGCTCAAAAGAAAAACGATATTTCCAACGAGAGTTTCTTGTACTTTTGTATAGTTCTTGTAACTTACTAGTTACAAGTGAAGTTTGCTTTGTTCTATTTCACAAAATATTAGTATTAGTGACTTGCTTGTTCATATCTTTTATAGATTTCAATATCAGTAGAAGTAGTGAAAATGATACCATAGGTAATAAATTTTTCCTTGTATTTAGAGAAAGAATAGGTGGCTTTATTTTTTCAATAGGTGACGTGTAATAAAAATTATTGCATGCCATGAGATGTACAGACGTGGACAGATTATTAGCAAAATTGAAGATTTTTATTATAAATTTTTACAAAATATGATTCTTCAATTCAGACTGCAATTGACATTTTTGCGTATTTCCAAATTATTAGCAAGATTTGTATTGTATATTTTTAGAAAATTTGACTCTTCAATTTGGACTACATTTGATATTTTTCCATATTTACAAATTATTGGCAAAACTGAAGATTTTTACTATATATTTTTACCAAATTCGACTCTTCAATTTGGACTACAGTTCACATTTTGGATATTTCCAAATAATTAGCAAAACTGAAGATTTTTATTTTTTATATTTTGACAAAATCTGACTCTTCAATTTAGACTGCAGTTGACATTTTTGCATATTTACAAATTTTTAGCAAAATTAAAGATTTTTATTATATATTCTTACAAAAATTGGCTCTTCAATTTAAACTACAGTTGACATTTTTGCATTTTTCTGTCTACTATAATGATAGAAATATGAAAAATTGTCAACTGTAGTGTAAATTGAAAAGTCAAATTTTGTAAACAGAATTATCATAAAAATCGTCAATTTTGTTAATAATTTGTCCACGTCTGTAGATTAGAACATACTACATAATAAAAGTAAGCTAAAGCAATATCAGCTAGACACCAAATACTAACTAATCAAACTACACTCTTCATTTATCAAACCACAAAAATCCACAAAATGCTTACCGGTACTATCAATTGTTTGAAACGTAAGTACCATACATAAATGAGTGAATTAGAAAGTCACAACTACAGAGGATTCCAGGTTAAGAAAGTAGCTTTGGGCATATGAGGCTATTCCATCAAATGACAAGTTGCTATAGAAACGTCTATCCAACCATATGTAGCTTCTATAGTATACTAGACAAGATCCTTAAAATCAATGCTTTTTCTTAACTTGGAATTTAACAGTAATAACTATAGACTGATTATTTAGTCCTGACAGCTCAGCAACGCGAAAGAGGGGAAGTAATAGGAGGAGTGGGGAGAGTTCCGGAGTAGAGATAAGGGCGAGCGATCGGTAAAGGAATGCAGTACAGCTTAATTGTACTGGAAACATACTGCTCTACCGCACACATGACATCCAATCACTCCGAAGACAAGCGAGTGAATAACCCAAACACCCCTTGGCGTAACTAAATGGACTCGCCTGTCCCAGGCGCACATCTCCGGCGACTGTCAGGACTAAATAATCGTACTGTAATAAGTAAGCATGAATAACATATTTTCTTATAATATACAAAATTTGTATATTTATTTTTGGAACAGAAAAATTTACTGTATACTCCACGTGAATTTTATTTGTAACTTTTAACTACTGGTAATATGCCATATTTTTATGAAATAGACCCCAAATGTGGTGAACTAAATCCTTCCTGAACTCTGCTAGCCTAATAGTGTCAGGAAATTCAATTTCTGAGGTGCAGACATCTGTAAAATATAATCCACAACCATCAGTGTTATAATGATAAACAATAATTACGATTAATAGAGTTTAATTTTGAAGTGGACATAAATGTTTTCCAAAGAAAGTTTTGCTCAGAACTCTTATCGTCCTCTGTCAGATTTGAACAAGTGTTTTATATTCTATATTAAGCATTGATATTTGATAGTCAAGTACGAGACTGTGATGTTATGTAATAGGCTACGTAATATTTGACTGAACTAACCTGTCTGTGAGAGACTTCAATGACATCAGGATATACTATCCAGGTGACATTTCTGGCGCACACAGGCATTGTCAACGATCCAGGATATGTGTAGTAACCAGTTGCTTTTTCTTTATCTCCAAGCCATAATAGAGCATGAGAATCAATTTCTGTTTTTGTAAATGGATATTGTACTTCTTTTAAAGCACGACATACTTTTTCAAACTTATGATTATCTTTGTTACATGCCTGTGAAGAGAATGAACATTTATATTCTCAAGAAACACATTCAAAACAGAATTTGTAAGATGCATAACGAGTTTAGGATATTAGCACTAAAGTAATATACGATAACCTTACTTTATTTTTTTCTTTTTATTTGTTTTCGAACATTTTGTTCAATGAACAAGTATTATGATGCAAAAAAGGAGAGATTTAGAGATTTTTGCCGATCTTTGATACTGAAAAAAAGGTTTTTGATATTCATTCCATCCATCCATCCATCGTGTCTGTTTGTGTACCATACCATGTACCCAGCGAATAGGGATTATAAAGAATGGACACTTCGCGTCGGTACTTTGCTGTAGCCGGACTGATTTCAATGACCTTCAAGCAGCTAAAGCGTGAGATTCTGCTTTGTCCCTAGAGTTGGCGCTGACATCACACCAGCTAGCAGTCGACACAGCAGAAATATAACACATATAATTAATACATCTAGGTACATTATGTACTCAAATACAATAAATTGGATCCATAAAATAATAAATCCGTCATTAACTGTAATGTCTAGACTCTAGAGTTCCTTTATAATGAGAGTTGAGACGTTGACCCCAACAACAATTAAAATATGTAATGATTTAATAGCGCTGAAAATGGAAAAACAAAACTCTTACGAGAAGTAAAACCATATACCTATGTTATATTATATACAAATATTAAACGAATTCGATACTTAATTTTATAATGTATTATATTATTTTATAATATAATCTATGATATCTGAAATATAAAATATTATTATTACAACTAGTTTGTCACTGAGAAATAAGGAAAAGCTGTTAACTTGAATTTATTTGAAGCAAAGCGTCACTGGATTATGCAATAAGGTAGGCGATGTTTGGATTCTGTGTCTCAACCTTCGAGCATTAAAGTATATCTATTTCATGTTCGAAGGTCTCAACTCTATTCCCAATTATTATCTTAGCGTATGCTCGATTACACTAACCTCTAGCGCTTGAAAGTGGAACTATACGCTGGCGCACAGAGAAACAAAACACAGGAAAATTCGCTCAGTGTCCATTCTTTATAATCCCTATTCGCTGATGTACCTACATACAGCTATTTCTCATAATCTTTGCACATAATTTGTTCATATTCAGTAATGATGAACATAAGATATAATCGTTTATACCAAAAATTGGTATATATATTTCGTAAAAATAAGACAAAATGACCATTTAGTTTCAATCGGCCCTATAACGATTTTCCTGTCTATATTTTTTAGATAAGATGAACTGACAAATTAATACTGGCAGCATAAAGTATGTTGGTGAATCTCATCCATGGGGGCGCGGGCACCTAGAGGTCCGCTGAACAGTTAATGGGTGACAGGGAGCAAGATGATGATTATTATTTTTTATTATTTTATTATTATTACTAGCCGTACCCGTGCGCTCCGCTGCACCCGTTAGAAATAAATATAAAGTAATTACATAATTAAAATAGGACATTTCATCCAGGGAACATTCGTGTTTGATATAAGGATAAATCGTTTATTATGTTACTTAATTTAAATTGTATTTGCACAATTAAAATGCGATCATTTTGATCCAGAGACCACTCATTTGGTCATAAAATTTATTTTAGGAAATACAGGAAACGAATGTACAGAATAGCCAATCAAGTTTTCTATGCATAAGAAGCTATTTTAATCTTACCTGTCCTCGATTCTCTCAGAAGTTACTGTAATAACATTATAGCATTATGTCCATCTAGAGAAACTACACTTTCCAATGGTGAATTAATAATTAATTATACAAATCGGTTAATTTAGCTTCTGATATTACTTCATACAAACACAGAAACACTATCTGTAGGCTATCTTTCATAGCTTTCGATTGTTATTGTCCAAGGCCCCTTATAGACGAAGTCATTTGTTTTTTAATTCATTACACGGCCTTAGATGGCAGTTATTTTAATTTTAAAACTCATTTATCTCATTAAATATCAGTCCTATCAAAATTTTTCAGAGAATAAAACTTATCGGAAATGATTTTTAAAGAAATCTTTCTTATGTAACATTTTTCATAAAAATCAATAATAAGCGAGATATTTCGATTCATTTAATTCAGGCCCCCTTATAACCCCCCTTTTAAATAACATATTTTGAATGCCATATAGCCTAAAATCTAAGTTACAACGAACTTAATTTATATTCCAATTTTCATCGAAATCCGTTCAGCCATTATCGCGTGAAAAGGTAACAAACATACAGACAGACAGACAGACAGACATACAAACAAAAATTTCAAAAAAGCGATTTTCGGTTTCAGGGTGGTTAATTATATATGTTAGGACCAATTATTTTTGGAAAATCAAAAATTACCAGAAAAATTTCGGCTACAGATTTATTATTTGTATAGATTATTATTATTATTATTATTATTATTATTATTATTATTATTATTATTATTATTACTACTACTACTATTTTAATATATGTTATCGGCCCTCCATTAGGGAGGATATGGGAGAAACTGTGATCATTTTTGGAAAAAAAAAAAAAAAAAAAAAAAAATTCGACTTTGTAGAAATCATTGACCTTTCATTTATATGTTGGCCAATTTTATTAACATAATATCCTCAAAATTAATGCTTTAGTTATAACGGTATTTCACAATTACAAACAGGTTATTGTGACGGAAAATCGACATTTTGAAGTCACTTTTCTACACTTTCATTTTAGCTGCAACTACTCACACTCATATACTGTAGGCTCGCAACATATTTTTTGTTAAGAAGTTGAAATTTTTACTGTACGTTCTGAAAAGTATGGTTAACAAAATTACAGAGATTTTTTTTTTGTTAAAGTAAGTATTTTTAAATCATCATATAAGATGAAAAATAAAATATATTATCCGGACATTAAAGAAATTATTTTTTTAACTGACTTTCAGGTAACTTATACATTTAAAATTTAAATTACAGCTCTGCTGTTAAATTATATGCATATCATAGATGCTGTACATTTTTTTTCAAGCTTATAATTTATATTTTGTGGGAGTAGATACATTTTGAAAAAGTCAGAAATTAAAAAAAAAAAAAAAAAAAAAAATGTAATAAATCCGGTACAGTACTCAAAAGTATTAAATTTATATCAATGATGCTTTGGGACATTAATACTAATTGCAAGAGGCTACTGTATGAAAAAAAATTATGCCTCTAGATGTAGATTCATTTTCCGGGCTGAGAGGCCGTGGTCTATTAGTTGGTTTTATACCAGACGTTTCGTCTGCAACTGCGGCAGACATCTTCAGTGGAGTGGTATCCGAGGTCGCAAGACTCTTCTCGGCGTACCTGAGGCAACTGATCCTGTGTCTGAATGAATGAATGAATGAGTGGGGGAAGTGGGAGAAGAAACTTTAAAGGTACGTGAAAACACGTCCTTTTTGCAAGGGGGGAGTTGGGGCTGTGAAAAACTGAGTATGTGAGCTCCAAGCCTCTTGGCCACTTGTCTCACTTCGGGTTTCGCCGCCCCAGTGAAGGAGCGCTAGAAATTTCCAGTGGGTAAGCCGAAAATGGACGTAACTGATTAGCTACAACATACGAGGGGGAGGGGGGCAGAAGTATAGCGACCTGATCCGGAGGAGGGATGCGATGGAGGAGAAGTCTAGGCACGAAACGGTGATAGCCAGTTTGGCTGTTTGAAGATTCGAACGCGTAGGGATTAATCTTACAATAGCCAATTGGCTCTTTGATGATTTTTCTCAGATCAGGAGACCAGCCAATTGGCTCCTTGATGACTCCAGTGATCTGTACAAGGGGACGATTGAACCCTGCCAGGGCCCGAGTTCGATGTGAACAATCATTAATCTTGAGCCGTCACCAATGTCTGGGGAAGTGAATGCAGGTCCGTGGCCCATTTCTTTTAGGGCTCATCCCGACATTTGTCTTAACGCCTTAGGAAAACCACGGAAAAACCTGGTTGTGCGGGTGTATTTATAGTGCGGCTCGCGGGCCGAGGCCTGTTGTCGCTGCGGTCCGCGCCGCTTTGTTCGCTGCTCCCGTTCTGGGTTCCGTCCTTTTGTTGTAGTGGCTTCTTATCTGTTCTGTTTAGGACCGGGTACCAACACTTGTTTAGCTTTACGCCTTCTTCCTTGCGATTAAAGTTGTTGTTATGTTTATGTATTTCGATCGCTTCTCTATGTAGACGGGGGAAGAAGTGCGTCGTCGTGCTCAAGATGTCCGTGTCCTTGAATCCTATGTTGTGATCGCCCTCTTGATAGGCATGTGCTGCCACTGCCGATTTGTCGATCTGTCCTAGGCGGCAATTCCTATTATTTTCTGTCAGTCATAATAGGAATTGCCGCCTAGGACAGATCGACAAATCGGCAGTGGCAGCACATGCCTATCAAGAGGGCGATCACAACATAAGATTCAAGGACACGGACATCTTGAGCACGACGACGCACTTCTTCCCCTGTCTACATAGAGAAGCGATCGAAATACATAAACATAACAACAACTTTAATCGCAAGGAAGAAGGCGTAAAGCTAAACAAGTGTTGGTACCCGGTCCTAAACAGAACAGATAAGAACCCACTACAACAAAAGGACGGAACCCAGAACAGGAGCAGCGAACAAAGCGGCGCGGACCGCAGCGACAACAGGCCTCGGCCCGCGAGCCGCACTATAAATACACCCGCACAACCAGACACAGGATCAGTTGCCTCAGGTACGCCGAGAAGAGTCTTGCGACCTCGGATACCACTCCACTGAAGATGTCTGCCGCAGTTGCAGACGAAACGTCTGGTATAAAACCAACTAATAGACCACGGCCTCTCAGCCCGGAAAATGAATCTACATCTATAGACTCCGGCCGTGAAAGCCTACACTGCAAAATTATGCCTCTAGCTTAAAAATGTATAAAATAACAATTTCACTCAACTCATTTCTTAACTGCTCTTTGGCCCCCAAAGGGTCGCAGTACCCTGGTTGAGAATCACTGTTCTATTCTACATCTTAGGTCAGGGGGCCGCAATAAAGTAAAATGAGGAAAGTGGAATCTCATCATCAAAAGCATTGAGAAAAACTGAAATATGTGACTATATAAGCGATTATTTAAGATTAATTCTTTTGTGCTGAATTATTCCCCCAGTCCAAAACTTCTTCAGACGAAAATTTCAGATTTTAAAAATATCAATACCAATTACTTTGTAAAATTGACATAACATTAGTCATTACAGAAATTAAAAAGAAAAAAACATTTTTTTTCTTTATATAGTTGTAATTTTCTATATTTAAGGTCACAAATGTACTCTCCGAATTTATGTTCATCTCACTTGACATTTAGAGCTAAGATAGAACCATCTGGGATCGATATTTGTGGAAGAGAATTAGTTTTTCGTGTGCCACCAGTCAGATATTTAGACTGTTAAGATAGCTCCTTTGTATACAACAGGCCAATGTTCATAACATAAACAGAATACAATAGTTCTCTCTGAACAATTCATTTTCAGGGTAGGCCTGTTGTTGATTATTCGATGTACGAATATGTAAAATCTTCTTATAAATCAATAGTAGAATACACTTTAATATTTATTTTAATTTTTAAATATATTAAGTTCAAGAAATAGCGTCACAGTATTACAAGTAATTACATTACATGCATAATTATTTGTTATGAATTTATTCTAAAGTAATTAAATACGCCAAATTTATAAATAAAATCAGATTTCTTACTGTTTAGGAATATAAAAATGTCCTTTGTATGCAATGCAGAGAACAAATTTATTTTTATTCGGATTTAATTTATATATAAATTGAAAGAAAATGAACTACAAACAAAAGTATCATCGATAACATAGAAAATAACGACTCGTTACAAGACATGTAAAATTTTCAAGTACCCTGCCTATGTGTCGTCATCAGACACCGATTTTTTATGTAAGTACTATCAATTTATTTTACCTTTAATAGAAGTGCTACTACAGCGATAGCATGAGGTTCACGTGATGCTCTTTGTAATGAGTGGTATTGACTCTTTCGGTAAACAAGGTGAACTTCCATTGCTACACTGAAACAAAATTCATGCATTTAATTGGATAAATAAAGATATTTCTGTTAAGGAGACCGGAAATAAAATTTGTTCCCGATTTACTCTGTAGTTCAGTTTGTTAGATTCTCACTAAGAACTGAATTACAAGTTAGTACTATAAAACCTACAATTTATTCCATTATTATAATGAACATAAATAAATAAATAAATAAATAAATAAGTGACAGGAAATTTATGAAATCCCTTGAATTGCACGAATCGGTCTTATTTTTGGTGTGTAATTTTTTAAGATGGGTAAAGATGAATTTAAGGATTAAATAAATAACCTACCACACCTACAGGCATGATGAGTACATGCTACTCAATAATTGAATCAGTCGAAGCTAAACGGCATTAAGTCACTTTTCACAACTTTTCAGGAGGAGCAAAAAACATTCCACTAATAACACAAATATTATATTTTTCTGTTATAGAAAACAAAAAAATATTTTAAAGTCTTAGTTTCTTCTTTCTCTATTCGATGTGCATGACATCTGTTGTTCAAATTGTTGCATAACCCAAAACTGCATATTTTGACCTACTTCCTTTTAGCTCCAACCGTTTCAATTAGATAATGAAAGAAAACGGACCATATGGAAAACCTCTAGACTCATTAAATAGAGACTGGAGAGAGACTGGTCATGAAGAAAATCACGAGACATGAAGTTCATCTTTCACTAATATTTCCATGGTACCGGTACCACAAGTGATGCTAGAGTTTGCAGGAAAACCTTTCATGACAAAACTAATTTTTTTTTTCTCCCTGCAGGTCGAATATAGACGTTTCACAACAAAATCAAATTTTATGTTAGCACATGTTATAGCTATTCATAAGCATAAATTTATGCTTAGAATTAGAATATGTAATGTGTATAACAAATGAGTTAACATTCAATAATGTTGATGTTAAAAATATGTAGAACCTTGAGGAATTAAAAGGTACCAGTACCATAATATTAATAATAAATAAATGTCATGTTAAAATTGTATTTTAATTTATTTTTATTCTTGATTTAAATATTTATTGGACATTTTTATTTAATACTAGCTGAAAGCACCAGGCGTTGCCCAGGTTTTCCTTTCTGATTCTATTTTTAATTAAACTGGTTATTAAATTTTCGGAAATCTCGCAAACCTAACTGTACACAACCAAAGCGAATTCTCTTTACTAAGCGTTCCTCACCCATAAAGATGAATCTTTACTTAACGTCACTTACATGAATTAATGAGCTCCTTAGCCAAATGCCTGCCAGGGTTAACTCAATTTAAAACACTTGTAAATCAAGCACCGAAAAGAAAACATATTATGTGCCTGACGTTAAACTGTTGTTTTAAATTTATTTATTTACTTGTTTTTATTTATTTATTTATTTATTTATTTATTTATTTATTTATTGATCGATTGATTGATTGATTGATTCATTGATTGATTGATTGATTCATTCATTCATTTATTTATTTATTTATTCTGGTGTAATTAAGGCCATTAGGCCTTCTCTTCCACAGCACCAAAAATACAAATAAAGTAATAGAAAAGTCAAACTATAAACACAGTAAAACCCAACGAAAATATAATTTATTCTCCTCTTTCTGATCAGTTTCAGCATCGAATCAATATAGAGTATACATATATAATTTAATTTATATTGGAAGATTTTTTTATCTCTTGACTGCTGTATACCCACTTATATCATATCCAGTTTTTTTTTTTTTAATATAACTTTAAACTATATCTCATAAATTCAGAACATATTATATTTTTTCTAATTTTATACACAGAATACAGATATATAAACTCGCAATGTCATTTTTTAACATAAAGACTAATATTCTGAGAAACATATAGTCCTACCGATATTTTAGAAGATTTTTATTTCCACAACGCTTAACATACTAAATTTGCAACGTGAACAACAATATTTTGAGAATTAATACGTTATTTTCAGTGGGCTTATGTACATTCACATACTACATTAGCAACATGACAAAAGTATCATTGAATTGCTTATTGATATGTGTAAAATCTTTTTTTTTTTTTTCACTTCTTTGTATAAAATAAAGTTGAGGATGTGAAAAACACGCAGTTTTTAAGTTTACGTCTGCAACTTTGAGCGACTGTCCTTGAGCTTCATTTTAATATGGCCATTACAAATGCTAGTGGCATTGAAATTGCAGTTGCTTAAAACTGAATGAGTACCGGTATCCTAGCAATACGTGGAATAAAAACATCTCTTTTTATTTTTGCAGTTAATATTGCCAATTCTATTACGTTTCGTATGAGTTTTTCACACCAATTCTTATTCGTGCATAATTTTGGTGCGTCAATATTTCGCAATAGCACTATTGGTTATTCATTATTAAGTAAATTATGTGATAACAATCCTTGTAGTTTCAAAGAATTCTAGAATTCAGTTGTATAAAATAGTTTGCTCACTATCTACAAAACTGCATCGAGGAATTCATAATACGGTCCTGGACTGCGTAAATATACTTATTGCATGAATTACCTAGTTTTAGCATTCGCGATCTGTAACAACAGTGTAATTTAATTTCGTGTTAAAATTTCCAAGGCCTCGTGAAAGTCGATGTTGAATACAACAGACAATAATAAAAGAACAATTGACTGTAGAAGATTTTGTATTTTAATATTATACATGAAGATTTGATCTATTTATTTTTATATTTTATAATTTTAATTAATTTAACTTCCATTTGCACAATTTTAATGTAGCCTATGTTCTTCTCCTGGTTATGAAGGTTAAATGTGCAAACTTTGGCACATATCAGTCAAAGCGTATAGATTTGTATAGAGAACATACACACATTACATACCCACATTCAATTTTATATATTAAGATATTATATATATATATATATATATATATATATATATATATATATATATATATATTTTAAACACTTTCATTAATTTCCAAAATTAGTATTTTAAACAAACTATTCTATGAAAGTGAAAACTTAAAGCCTTATACTAATCAATATTCATATTAAGCTTTGTTGGCAATATAGAACACTTACCTTTTGCCTTGCAATGTATGCTCACACCCTTGGTCGTCATTAGGGCCCCAATGGAAATGTAATTGTGTAAATACAAATTCGCCATTTAATGGGCCACCACGTAATACTGGTTGAGGATGGTAGTCAGTCATTTGGATTTCCACTGAAGTAAAAAATTGTTTAGAATCATTTAAGAATTTATATGTAAAAACAAATACTGGTAATTTGCTTTCAGCATAAAATTCTTTGTTCTGATTTCCTTATTTCTATGTAGGTCGTATTCAGTACTGTACGTGTCGCTTAAATTCGATATTAATTGTGAATACAGTAATAGGTAAAGAAAATGTTGACACCTGTGCGTCCATTGTTTGTCAGGATCAAAGGTATAGGATTCGTGAAATCTTCTTCATATATTAAAGGAGGAAAATCTGCTTCGGGAACTTCTTCAGGATTAATATCCACAGGTGACTGAAATTTTGCATCTTTATCAATTTCTTGAAATGGCCAAACACCTGAAAAAATATCATGGTGCAGGAAATACAAACAGAATACACTAAAAATGTGATAATAGTACCGGCATTTATGCTTTTGTGCTGTATGTAGGTATTAAAATATAAATTGAAATATTAGGCCTATTATTATTATTATTATTATTATTATTATTATTATTATTATTATTATTATTATTATTATTAGCCGTACCTGTGCGCTCTGCTGCACCCGTTAGAAATAAATATAAAGTAATTACATAATTAAAATAGGACATTTGATCCAGGGAACATTCGTGTTTGATAGAAGGATAAATCGTTTAATATGTTACTTAATTTAAATTGTATTTAAAATATTAAAATGCGATCATTTTGATCCAGAGACCACTCATTTGGCGCAATGACAGTTCCTTTAACATGTTTCTTAATTGTTATTACCAATTATTTTTGGAAAAGCGAAAATTAACAGAAACAATTTTGGCTACAGATTTATTATTATGTTTATATTATATTATATTATGAAAAAGTGTGTTGATAACGGATGTACTCAAATTAGAAAGTTTTTAATTTGTTGTGGGAGCTCTTGAATCTCAGGAGGAACAACTTTTACAACAGCGCAACATAATCTGCTTGGCTCATTATGCAATTTTTTTTGCATTGCATTTATTGCATATGTATTTTAACACGATTCAATTGAACATAGTTAAAATTTGAATTATAAAATAATGGATTGCTAAGCTAACGTACTATTATACTGCATACTAAATCAATACACTCTCGTTGTTCGTTAATTCTCTGAGATAAAAATGAATATGTTCATAAACATTATTATAAGAAATACAGGAAATGAATATACAGAATAACCTATCAAGTTTTCTGTGCATAAGAAGCTATTTTAATTTTACCTGTCCTCAATTCACTCACAAGCTACTGTAATAACATTATAGCATTATGTCCATCCAGAGAAACTACACTTTCCAATGATGAAATAATAATTAATTATAAAAATCGGTTAATTTAGCTTCCGATATTACTTCATACAAACACAGAAACATTGTCTGTAGGCTATGTTTCATAGCTTTCGATTGTTGTGTCCAAGGCCCCTTATAGACGAAGTCATTTGTTTTTTATTTCAATACACCGCCTTAGATGGCAGTTATTTTAATTTTAAAACTCATTCATCTCATTAAATATCAGTCCTATCAAAATATTTCAGAGAATAAAACTTATCAGAAATCATTTTTAAAGAAACTTTTGCTATGTAACATATTTCACAAAAATCAATAATAAGCGAGATATTTCGATTTAATTCAGGCCTCCTTATAACCCCCCTTTTAAATAACTTATTTTGAATGCCATATAGCCTATAATCTAAGTTACAACGAACTTAATTTATATTCAAATTTTCATCGAAATCGGTTCAGCCATTATTGCGTGAAAAGGTAACAAACTTGGAGACAGACAGACAGACATACAAACAAAAATTTAAAAAAAGCGATTTTCGGTTTCAGGGTGGTTAATTATATATGTTAGGACCAATTATTTTTGGAAAATCGAAAATTACCAGAAAAATTTCGGCTACAGATTTATTATTAGTATAGATTATTATTATTATTATTATTATTATTATTATTATTATTATTATTATTATTATTATTACTACTACTACACTTTATGTAGATGTACTTTATGCTTTAGTATTAAACTATTAAAAAATCTGAAAACATGTAGCCTAACCACAAGTGTCATTGGGGGAGAGAAGAGGAACGAGTGAGACATGCTCCACCAAACAGTAGCTAATCAACTAAAAATTTTAATTCCTGTTGGCACTGCAATAATTATAGTAGCTGATGTAAAATATGCTCGTGTATCAACATCCATTCCAAAATAATTTTCGACAATTTTGTGTTATGTCAGTTTATTTACACTACAATGTGAAAAAAAGGAAAAATAACCCAATATAATATAAAGTTCGTAATAAAATCATATTTGCAATTTTAATCATGATTACAGACGAGCAAAATATGAAATTTCATATTCTAAACAATCTAAACCATACTTGCTTTCAGCATGTTTATGCAGATTTTTCACGAATACAACTAACGCCAAACAAAATTTTCATATTTCATAATATTTTTGTAAAATTTTCACATTTCATAAAAAATTTATATTTTTCATACTTTTCACGATTTTCTCCCCTCAGTTAATATTTCTATAATTATCACTCAACCAGACTTTCCGGATATTATAAAGAGACAATAGAAATGTTTACCAGGAAACACTTGAAAAACCCAAGCCACCCATTCCACCAACATTCCAGGATTCCCAGGGGGATAAGTGACCGAGACACACAAGGAGAAATGTAACATCTGTGAACCGACTATACATTATTATCGCACAAAATATCTTCTGACGTCAGCAGGGCACTATCCCCATTTCTTTGTTAAGTTTTGTAGGCATTTCACACTGCACAACACCTTTATTAAGAAAGTAGCACTATCCAACATAGATCTTTATCAGACTAGATCAGATATACATTCCTTCAACACTAGAAATAAAGATGAATTAGATTACACAAGGTGCAGATTGAGCGTGAGCTCAAATACTTGCTTTTTTAATGGCATAAATATATTTAATAAGCTACCATTGGAGGCGAGAAAGATACCAATAAATAGGTTTAAGTCCTGCATACATAGATGGTTGCTGAACAGACCTTTCTATTCAGTGAATGAATTCATGGAGTGTGATGTAAATATTGTATTTTAGAAATGTAACCCTTCTTTATATTTTAATTTTTCCTTTTGTCCTTATATAAATGTGTTAACCTACATCATACCCTGTTTATTTCTCAGTGTTTGTTTATTTGCCTACGTAGGCCTATATTTATTTGCTTATAATTATTTGTTTATTTGTCTATATTTATTTGTGCTAAGTTTATTTGTTTGTGCATGTGTGAGTGTATGTGTGCATGTGTATATTATCGAACCTGACGATGTCATATCCAGGCCTTGTACGCTGGTTTCTGATAAATAAATATTATTCTTTATTATTATTATTATTATTATTATTATTATTATTATTATTATTATTATTATTATTATTATTTTTTTTTTTTTTTCTAAAAAATGTGTCCCCTTTTTATTCAGTATGCTCCATTGCAGTAATGCAATACTACACACATTTGTTGCTACACTGTTTTTACATTCTGTCGGAACTTAAAACAAAAACTAATAGTAAACTATTTACAATATTTACAAGGATGTAAAGTCAGCTGACTGAATAGAGTTTATGAATTATTTAAAATTATTAATACTAATACTATTTTAACTGGAGTAGTATTTTCACTATTTACAATATAATACAATATAATAGTCTATTGACTTAATAAAGGTGGTGAATTGCTTATAATTATTTTAACATATCTAACTACTACTACTACTGAATACTAATAGTATTATTATTATTATTATTATTATTATTATTATTATTATTATTATTATTATTATTATTATTATTATTATTACTACAATGATATGTCATTGTATTATTTTGACTTATTTGAAAATTTGTAACTCAATTTCTTTTAACTAGCTTTAAATTGTAGGCATCAAATTTGTATAATTTCTGTAAGCCTACCTTTTATTTTTTCGTACGCTTTGTAAACAGTAACCCCTAACTGGGGAAGGAGAATTTTTAAATAAATTCCTTATATACAGAAAAGTCAAGTTTCACATAAAAATAAATTCTAAGACGTATGACAACTATCTTAATCATACTGCCAATTAGGCCCATGTCACACACAGGCTGGCTATTGATTATGACATTCTTACAACTTAAAACTTCGTGCTGTCCGTAGGCGCTTGTGAAGGTTATATAGATGCCAACCCCTATTTTATGCTACTGTAATTGATAATAACTTACTATTTTCCATACCAGTACTCAAGAGTTACTAGTATTAGACATTTTAAAGCTCTTTTCATAAATTCAAGACTATAGTCATATCTCTTGCAGTTGAAAACACACCCTCACTTCAACACTTGTTCATATAACAGATTTAGTATAATTCCCTCCTCCTCTCTCTAAAAATCTAATAGCAACGACAATATAAATTTGAGATTTCAGCTAAAGTAGTTAAAAATGTAAAACCATGCTGTTATGAAATTGTCATGTTTCAAACCGTAATCCTAAGAAAATGTTAGCAGCATCTGGCATATAATTTGCACCAGTATTTTAGATATCATCTTTGTTTCTTATAAACTTGCTTTGAATATAAAGTTATAATTTCACACCAAAATTAACCTATCTTAATGTGGATGATTTTTAGTAGCTATGTATTCAGAATTAATTCATTATTATTAATAACACTAACAAATGATAATATTAAAAGTAAATAATTTGTGGTTGAAAATGTTGTTAGTGTTACTGGTACCGTAACAAAAATGTCCAGAATGTCTTTTGTAATTTGTATTACAGAGAAGATAACACATTTTTTTCAATTTGAATGTAAAATTTTAGCTGACCAATTTTACAGCATTATTGACTTCTGAGCCGTCTTCAAGAAATAAGATATTCCTTGAAACTTCAACGTTTGAAAATTAAGTTTTTCTTCAGAAAAAAGTAATGTCTTAAAATTTCTACCTTTCTTTATTTCGAATAAAATGTGCAGAACGAATCAATTAAATGATTAAGAATGGAAAGTTGCTGCCAACATTATGATTAATTGTAAGTAGAAGAGGAGAATATATTACACACACTTTCTTTTTCAGCTGTAGTTGTTTCAATTTCATCTTCGCTGCAGGTAGCATTTCTGAGCGAAATATGCTCACTTCCAGCATCAAAACAAGACAGAACGTTCTTGAAAACAGAGGGCATTTGTGTTGCTACGTGGATTCCACCAACTTGATATACTGGTACTGCAATTTGAGCTTGATATGAAGATGCCAAAGGTAGTTGCGTTGATTTCTGAGAAGCTACTGCTGGTACTGGCACTGTAATTTCTGTTTCTTGCATAATTTCATCATCAGAAAACTGTGAAGATGCTGAACAGGGATATTCAGATGATGCTATCAGAGAAGTTTCTAATGTATCATTGAATGATACAGATCGCTTTGATGAAGATAGTTTTTGTGTGACTTTATTTCCAGATTCAACAGAATAGTTGAAAGACGCAATTTGCTTAGAGCTCCTTTCACTGTCTAATAACTGGTCACCTTTACTACTTTCTACTCTTTTATAGCTTTCTCTTGTATTGACAAGTGGTGGTTGTGTAATAGATTTTCTGGAATATGACAAACATGCTGGTTCTGATTGTTCAGTTGATTTTTTAGACCTTGACAAACTTTCAGATTCTGATTTGCCAGTTGATTTTCTAGATCCTGAAAAATTGATTAATTCAGATTGTTCAGTTGATATTCTGGATTCTGGAAAATTGACTGGTTCTGATTGCTCAGTTGATCTTCTGGATCCTGACAAGCTGACGGATTCTGGTGTTTTAGTTGATTTTCTAGATCCTGAAAAATTGATTAATTCAGGTTGTTCAGTTGATATTCTGGATTCTGAAAAATTGACTGGTTCTGATTGTTCAGTTGATATTCTGGATTCTGGAAAATTGACTGGTTCTGATAGCTCAGTTGATCTTCTGGATCCTGACAAGCTGACGGATTCTGGTGTTTTAGTTGATTTTCTAGATCCTGAAAAATTGATTAATTCAGGTTGTTCAGTTGATATTCTGGATTCTGAAAAATTGACTGGTTCTGATTGCTCAGTTGATCTTCTGGATCCTGACAAGCTGACGGATTCTGGTATTTTAGTTGATTTTCTAGATCCTGAAAAATTGATTAATTCAGGTTGTTCAGTTGATATTCTGGATTCTGAAAAATTGATTGGTTCTGATTGCTCAGTTGATCTTCTGGATCCTGACAAACTGATGGATTCTGGTGTTTTAGTTGATTTTCTAGATCCTGAAAAATCAATGAATTTAGGTTCTTCAGTTGATATCCTGGCTACTAAAATATTGATTGGTTCTGGTTGTTGAGTTGACTTTCTGGATTCTGAAAAATTGATTGGTTCTGATTGCTCAGTTGATCTTCTGGATCCTGACAAGCTGACGGATTCTGGTGTTTTAGTTGATTTTCTAGATCCTGAAAAAATGATTAATTCAGGTTGTTTAGTTGATATTCTGGATTCTGAAAAATTGATTGGTTCTGATTGCTCAGTTGATCTTCTGGATCCTGACAAGCTGGCGGATTCTGGTGTTTTAGTTGATTTTCTAGATCCTGAAAAAATGATTAATTCAGGTTGTTCAGTTGATATTCTGGATTCTGAAAAATCGATTGGTTCTGATTTTTCAGTTGATCTTCTGGATCCTGACAAGCTGACGGATTCTGGTGTTTTAGTTGATTTTCTAGATCCTGAAAAATTGATTAATTCAGGTTGTTCAGTTGATATTCTGGATTCTGAAAAATTGATTGGTTCTGATTGCTGAGTTGATCTCCTCGATCCTGACAAGCTGACGGATTCTGGTGTTTTAGTTGATTTTCTAGATCCTGAAAAATTGATTAATTCAGGTTGTTCAGTTGATATTCTGGATTCTGAAAAATTGATTGGTTCTGATTGTTCAGTTGATCTTCTGGATCCTGACAAGCTGACGGATTCTGGTGTTTTAGTTGATTTTCTAGATCCTGAAAAATTGATTAATTCAGGTTGTTCAGTTGATATTCTGGATTCTGAAAAATTGATTGGTTCTGATTGCTCAGTTGATCTTCTGGATCCTGACAAACTGATGGATTCTGGTGTTTTAGTTGATTTTCTAGATCCTGAAAAATTGATTAATTTAGGTTGTTCAGTTGATATTCTGGATTCTGAAAAATTGATTGGTTCTGATTGCTCAGTTGATCTCCTGGATCCTGACAAGCTGACGGATTCTGGTGTTTTAGTTGATTTTCTAGATCCTGAAAAATTGATTAATTCAGGTTGTTCAGTTGATATTCTGGATTCTGAAAAATTGATTGGTTCTGATTGCTCAGTTGATCTTCTGGATCCTGACAAGCTGACGGATTCTGGTGTTTTAGTTGATTTTCTAGATCCTGAAAAATTGATTAATTCAGGTTGTTCAGTTGATATTCTGGATTCTGAAAAATTGATTGGTTCTGATTGCTCAGTTGATCTTCTGGATCCTGACAAGCTGACGGATTCTGGTGTTTTAGTTGATTTTCTAGATCCTGAAAAATTGATTAATTCAGGTTGTTCAGTTGATATTCTGGATTCTGAAAAATTGATTGGTTCTGATTGGTCAGTTGATCTTCTGGATCCTGACAAACTGATGGTTTCTGGTGTTTTAGTTGATTTTCTAGATCCTGAATAATCAATTAATTTAGGTTGTTCAGTTGATATCCTGGCTACTAAAATATTGATTGGTTCTGGTTGTTCAGTCGACTTTCTGGATTCTGAAAAATTGATTGGTTCTGATTTTTCAGTTGATCTTCTGGATCCTGAAAAACTTATGGATTCTGGTGTTTCAGTTGATTTTCTGGATCCTGAAAAATTGATTAATTCAGATTGCTCAGTTGGTTTTCTGGATACTGAAAAACTGATTGATTCTGGTGGTTCAGTTGATTTTATGGATTCTGAAAAATTGATTGATTCTGGTTGTTCAGTTGATTTTCTAGATCCTGAAAAACTGGCTGATTCTGGTTGTCCAATTGATTTTATAGACCCCGAAAAGCCTCTCGATCTTGATTGGTTAGTTAATTTTCCGTATTCTGAAAAATCGACCGAGTCTGACTGCTCAGTTGATCTTCTGGATCTTGAAGGACTGGCTGATTCCGATTGTTCAGTTGATTTTCTGGATCCTGAAAAATGTATTGATTCTGATTGTTCAGATGATTTCACGGACTTTGATTCTGGCCATTCGGTTGATTTTCTGGAAACAGAATAAGGTGATTTTTTGGATCCTGAAAAACTGATTGATTCTGGTCCACTTGTTTCTTGTAACGCTGATAAACATATAATTTCTGGCTCATCACTTACATTTTTTAACTTAGTTTCTATTAATTCCTGTTCTTCAGTAATGTTTTTCGTCTTCAAGTTCGATTTCTTTGGGAAAATTGGACCATTGTTTACTAAACTTTGCATCAAACGTCCTGGTCCTCTTTTTATTATGTTTGGGTGAGGTGTTGTTGGAATCTGAAGAATTGTTGCATCTAGGGCAGTTGATGGTGATACATGGAACACAGAACGATTATTTATCGGTTGAACTTGACGGTAATTGTTCGTCATTATCAAATTATTTTCTCCTCTAAGAAATCGGAGTCTTGCAACCTGTGGAAGAAGAAAGACTAAGATTTAAAAATTCAAGAATCGTACAGTTAAACACTTTGAAATGAGAAGTTTGTGTTCAGTACCACTAAACATTTTTTCTTTCCTCTCCTCCCTAGAAAATTAATTACAATATTTTCATTTCATCAATACCAGCATATCCATTCAATTTATGTTGTTTTCCTGTATTGAACATTAGTACAAAATTCAAGTTTTAATCTTGAATCACTCAAAATGTGTAATGATTACAGTTTCTGTTTATTGTAAAATTAGATTGTGCCGAATTTAAATATTGTGAAAAATTTAGTATTAATGTGGCTCTTCAATCACTACAGTATCGGTACTGGTACACAAATCTATAGAACATGTAGACTAGTTGTAAGAAAATGTTCTTAGGTTCTTAATATTAATAAAAGGCTAAGAAAAATGCATTTAAATCAAATATTAGATAGTCTCATAAGTAATGTCGATTTTTAAGTTTGGTGTTTTGTAAGATTTCAATAATTTCTTTCAGTTGGACAATGTAATTTACAGGATGCTATTATTATTATTATTATTATTATTATTATTATTATTATTATTATTATTATTATTATTATTATTATTATTATTATTATTGTGTATTGTGATCATGTGCCAGTCATCAATTGTTAATACAAAGAATATAAAATGGAGATGATGAAGTTTGAGATTAGAGCCTTTCTAAAACAATATAGAAACAAGATTATAAAGCTACTGGCATGGCTCGAAGAATAAGTGAGCTGTGGGTAAAGGTGTAATTAATGAGACTGTAGTTGTACAACGATGTTCCAGAGTTTCAATAATGAAGACATTCCAATCTTCAACAGAAGAAATTTTCTTCAAAATATGTGACTGGTTCTCAGTCAATAAATTAGTATTAAATTGTAACAAAACTAACATAATTCAATTTAAATCCTGTTCAAATTCAACCTCGCAAATTTCAAGTGCAATAATTAAAAATAGATCCATATTAGAACTAGAAACAACAACAACCAAATTTATTGGCTTAAAAATCGATAATCAGTTAAATTTGAAAAATCATATTAAAATCGTTAAAACTAAATTCAGCATGTTTTGCTATTAGATCTATGCAAAAGACAGTAAATATCAGTACCTTAAAAACAATATACTTTGCATACTTCCGCTCGGTAATGAGTTTCGGAATAATATTCTGGGGAAATTTCACAGATAGTAACAATATAGTCCTATTACAAAAAAGAGTAATTAGAATAATAGTAGGTGCCAAATCTAGGGAATCGTGTAGGACTGTTTTCAAAAAACTACAAATAATGCCCATGGCTTGTCAGTATATTTTTTTCATTAATAATCTTTCTCGTATGTAATCGTGAAAACTTTGTAACTAATTCAACAGCAGGGGCGGCCCGTCCTTATGTGCTACAGTGCTACAGCACAATGATAATTTTTGCTCAAATAATGTATTTGCAATACCATAGTATTTGATCTGCCATTTGACAATTTCCCGTGGTTATGTTCAAGACGCATTATAGAGTGTTTAGTCTTCGCTCTTCGCTCTTTGGTGCCTCAGGCGGTACATTGTGCTACTCAAAACTCTACATGAAAATGTAGACAACTAATGCGCATGTGCGAAGCTGAAATCACTGCTCTGATTGGCTATTTTTACGCGGGGAAGTGCTGTAGTCAGCTTCAGCACAACACAGCTTGGAGATTGCAAAAGTAAAGCGTAACGAAAGAGTGCTTGTTTGCGGAAGAACTCGGAACTATGTACAATGTGTTTGGTAATTCAAGTGTCCAACCACTGCTGCCATCTACCTGGTTTTTGAGGTTCCTCCTGAATCAGTCAGTCCAGAAAATTGAAGCCAAGGAATTACGTGACAGTATAATTCAGGAAACTACTTATCGTTTCAGTCTTTAAGCTACCTAGACGCAACAAAATTGTTAAACAGAAAATTTTTTGACAATTTTTCGCATAATTTTCCTGAACGCGAACTTGAAGTTGCTGTCAACAGCTATACTGTACTGAACAAAGGAGTGTTAAAGACACAACTTGGAGTTCTATATGGAAGACCCGACTTCCGAAATATAGATGGAGCTGTTCAATTGTTACAATACATAACATAGCCTCCAACAATTCACAGGATCCATTCTGTGAAGTAACGAAGTTGTTAAATATTTTGGTTACAACACCAATGACCACTGCTGAGACAGAAAGATGTTTTTCTTTCTTTAAACGCATAAAAACGTTTTTAAGGAACACTATGTCCCAGGATCGCCTCACTGCTCTTGCAATACTGTCAATAGAAATGAGTATGATGTCCAAGATGGAGGGGTGTAACTCCAGGGTAATTGACAAGTTCTGCAGTAGGAAGGAACGTCGTATGGACTTCATATTTCGTCACTAGGCGAGTCTCAAATTAAGATAAATACATATAAGTGTATAAAGTAGGCCTATATAGAGATTGTAGCACATTCATTAATTTGACCACCAGCCACTACTGTTCAACAGTTCATAGCATAAATACATGTCAAAAAATGACTTTCATACTCTATCAGCAAGTCTATCGTGCTATCAAAAAGGAATGCCTTATATGGCAGTAAAAATTTTTAATAGCCTGCCTATCGATATAAAAAATGAAACTCAAAACATAAGACTATTTAGGGTCGGTGCTAATACTAGGAATTACTATTACTTACCTGTCGAGAAGAAATACCAATTGGTTCCCGAGAAATTAGCCATAAAATACGGTGTGAACAAGTACTTGTCATCACTGAACCCCAATAAGCAAAGTAATCAGAATCAAAAGGACGTAAATAAGTAGTGATTGGTTTCAAATCGATGTGTACTGAAGTGTGTGGTACTTCAATGCATGTTAGCGAGTCAATTAATTCCTGCATATTAGGGTTGTCTTCATTCTGGAGCTGAAACAAAAACTGAATTCAACAGTATGTAACAATAAATTATATTTTTATGAACTCAATCAGCAATTATTTCGAAATGGATATAATGAAGTATAATTTATATGTAAAAGTTAAATGCAATAAGGTCTGAGATTAAAAAAGGATGATTCTACTTTACCATTATCTTCTTTGCGTTACTCTACTATAAGTGTTCGATCTGATGAAAATGTAGAGGGGAAAGGAAGAAATTCTTCTTCACATTTCCGAATATTTTAAGTTATTATTATTATTATTATTATTATTATTATTATTATTATTATTATTATTATTATTATTATTATTATTATTATTATTATTATTATTATTATTGTTGTTGTTGTTGTATGCCGATTTTGTGGTACTATAATATGACAACTAGAGGTAATACCTAGTTTTCGCAAACCACAGATTCGCAAAATACGGATTTTCAGCTGATAAAAGCAAAAATGTTATGTTCCAAACCTTTTCAGCTTAAAATACCGGTCCACACCTATGGAGTAATGGTCAGCATGTCTGGCCGCGAAACCAGGTGGCCCGGGTTCGAATCCCGGTCGGAGCAAGTTACCTGGTTGAGGTTTTTTCTAGGGTTTTCCCTCAACCCAATACGAGCAAATGCTGGGTAACTTTCGGTGCTGGACCCCGGACTCATTTCACCAGCATTATCACCTTCATCTCATTCAGACGCTAAATAACATAGATGTTGATACAGCGTCGTAAAATAACCCAATAAATTAAATTAAAATAACGTAAGCTTAAATTCACGAAATACCGCGAAATTTTGTCTATACCGTAAGCGAAATTTTGGTTTTTAGTACGAATATTCAAAGTAAATCCCGAAAAGACTAAGTATATGATTATGTCTCGTGATCAGAATATTGTACGAAATGGAACTATAAAAGTTGGAGATTTATACTTCGAAGAGGTGGAAAAATTCAAATATCTTGGAGCAACAGTAACAAATATAAATGACACTCGGGAGGAAATTAAACGCAGAATAAATATGGGAAATGCCTGTTATTATTCGGTTGAAAAGCTTTTGTCATCTAGTCTGCTGTCAAAAAATCTGAAAGTTAGAATTTATAAAACAGTTATATTACTGGTTGTTCTGTATGGCTGTGAAACTTGGACTCTCACTTTGAGAGAGGAACAGTGATTGAGGGTTTTTGAGAATAAGGTGCTTAGGAAAATATTTGGGGCTAAAAGGGATGAAGTTACAGGAGAATGGAGAAAGTTACACAGTGCAGAGCTGCACGCATTGTATTCTTCACCTGACATAATTAGGAACATTAAATCCAGACGTTTGAGATGGGCAGGGCATGTAGCACGTATGGACGAATCCAGAAATGCATATAGAGTGTTAGTTGGGAGGCCAGAGGGGAAAAGACCTTTGGGGAGGCCGAGACGTAGATGGGAAGATAATATTAAAATGGATTTGAGGGAGATGGGATATGATGATAGAGACTGGATTAATCTTGCTCAGGATAGGGACCAATGGCGGGCTTATGTGAGGGCGGCAATGAACCTCTGGATTCCTTAAAAGCCAGTAAGTAAGTAAGTAGCACGAATTATCAAAATTAGTGTTTTTTTTTTTTGCAGAGAATTTTTTTTTTTCTTGTGAAATTTTAATTTAAAGTGACCAAATATTGATATTTATGTAGGAAATTTTGAGTTTAGTATTCAAATCCTTTATTTTTAAATATAAAGTAGAAATAGCTTGAATGTTTTTGTGGTGTCTATTAGTTTATATTATTCACACATAGGATGGGAGACATTTTAGTACACAGATTTCTTTACACACCATGTACAGTAAGTGCTGATAGAAAACTATAATGTATTGTTAAAATGTACCAACAACCTTAAGATTCCTTTGATCATACAGACCTCTAGTCTTTGTAGGGATATGCAGTAATGTATTTTGCACGACGAGAGTCAAAATGTAATATTTTTTATACCTGAAATAAATCCGAATTTGTTGTTTCATTATGAGAAATAAAATCTACCGAAATTCAAGATTTTTATTCACCGTAGAATAGGATCCCTAATGATAAGTGATTCTAGCTTACCTTATATCTAGTGGTAGGTACTTCACAAATAAATTACAAAATTGTATCATTAGAACAATAGCAACAAGCTTACAATATTTTGGAGGAAATTTCCTTTTCCTGTTTTGGGAATGAACACAGGAATTTAAGAAAAAATCAAAAAGGGAAAATTTATGCTTTAAAAAATAAACGTCAAAAAATGAACTTTTGAGACGAATTAAGGCAAATTGATAGGAGTAATATATACATTTTTCAAACTAGAAGGATTTTCTATCTTTGCTACAGCATATAAATATTTTTAGATAAACTGAATTGAAATGTTCTGTACTTTATCATTCAAGGAAAGAGAAGATGTAAAAAATTGTGATGAAGTATATTATCAATACTACTTGAATTAGGTTATTATATTACATACCTTGAAAAAATAAATAATAATCAACAAACCATCTCGTTCTCTCAAAGCTACTTCTTGAGTTCCGTAGTCACTTTTAAAATGTACTACATGCATCTCTAGAGGGAAACTGAAAAAAAGTTATGGATATTTAATATACAGTGCAATATTTCATACTTAGAACCTTACTTACAAGCAGTACTTTTATTCCCTGCACTTGCACTATTGGCTTTCGTCATGCGGCTCATAGATAGTCGCAAAAACTCTGTTGGATAGTCACTCACTAACATAGGCTACTACATGTAATTATTTATTTATTACTTAAAAGCATTTAACAGTAAATGTTGTATAATTTAGGGTTCCTTAGGTCAAAACATGTCACTGTCTTATAGGCTTTTGTTGTACAAACTTGTAGTCCTCTAAATTTCCTACAAAGTAGGTACCGGTAGAGTATAGAAGGATGAAGAACTTTGATAACTGAAAAATTCTCCTCAAGTCTTCTTTGCTCTTGTCAGATAGAGTTAGTGAGTACATAGGAATTATAATAAACATTCGCTGTTGTATAGTAAATAGGGAAACATTCATTTGTCACAAAATCACTACACAAGGTTTTCTTGCATGCATCGACTGCCAGACACAGAAAGAAACTTAACTTCTTCCATAAGAATCTGGTGTTTGTTCTATGTTACCTTATTGTCATCTCAAGTCGTGATCTTAGCTAGACTACACAAGTGCGAGAGAACGAAAAGTAAGTGTAAGGAAAATTCAAGTCATAACAAAGCTGTAACCAGTGAAGTGTCGCTTAATGGTGAGGTTATAAAATAGACACTCTGTATAAAGCATACGGTAAGTTATATAAATTAATTATTGGTACTGGTACCAGTAGTTGTTACTTGTTAATACAACCCAAATAACACTTGTTATTAATAAGTACTTAAAATACAGAATGCCTCAAACAATTACTTTGTCAAAAAATTTTAGATATGAAGCAAAAAGAAATATGTCAATGAAACAAATAATAATAATTAATTCAGAACAGTGGATTTACTTCCTATATTGATAGCTTTGCAGTTTAATATAGAGAAATAATTGCAAAAATTGTTACCCCTACCATTCTATGAAGAGAATCTATAATCACTAATCAGTGTTGCAATTTAACAAGAAAATATTTGATTTGCGTTTCTTCTCAATGAAGATATTTTAAGAACAGTGTAAGCCTACTTACTATTGTGGATTACTCTTAAAGTTCTTAAATTAATTTACGTTCTTATTAAATGGAACAAATGTACATGTAGGTATATACTTCTATACTGTATTCTTTTTTTGTTTGGAATTGTGCACTTACATTTGTTACCGTATTTAAAATGAAATTACCGATACTTGGTACTAAGAATTTTTTACTTTTTCCTTTCTCTAGTCTTTAGTGATGGGTTATATTCCGTTTTCAATTCAGTCAGAGCATTTTTAGAACATTCAGAATGATAAAATTCAGTAATAGTGTGGACGTATAGCAAATTTACTTAAAATCATAAACATGGAATGTGAAAGGTTTCATTTGTATCGTATTGCTTGTGGTATGGTAGGTTATTAACGGGCAGGATTATCTGTATGTGAAGGGTAATAACTATTAAATTACTACAACACTATCTGTTTATTATATTCGCTTAAACATGAATACTTGGAACCATGTGTTAACTTCAAATATAACCGCAGAAATTTGCATGTATAATATTTAATTGAGAATGTGTTACTTGTGCCCTTCAGCTGTATGCTCACTGCCTTCTTCATCTGCGATACCCCAGTGAAAGTGGAGTTGCGAAAATACATAATTTCCAATTATAGGACCATCAGCGAGGAACGGACGTTCGTCCATCCACTTGGCACTAAGAATCACTGTAAATAAAAGAAGTAAAGTCACAAAGCACGCTATTTAGCCTCATTTATAAAGTGAAATAATTCTGTACCAGTATTACCGGTACTTGATTTATCTTAGAAAATTATTTTTCCTCCTATATGAGCTGCCGTATATTGTTTTATTTCTCAGTTTACAGGTATTCTGTGTAATATAAAACAATCACGAATAAAATCACCTGATTTTATTTTGATTGAATTAACATTGTGCGTTTTTTATTTCAAATAAATAGTCACATTTTGATGTGCATACATTTTTTGTCGAGGTAAAATTTATGAGAAAATCTAACATTTTTAGCATAACATGAAGTTCAAGAAATCTCTGCTAGATACTAGATACGGTACTGCACATGCCAAAGTGTACACATACCAGTGGCGTATACTGGTTAAAGGGTTTGGGCTACCGCTGACCCTATTATTACTATGGTAAAACTAATAATACAAAATTATTACATTATGTTATATTATAAACTTTTTCTTTTGTAATTTCCTTGGGCTACCGCCAGTAGCCCCGGTAGCCCGCAAAATACACCCCTGACACATACTGCCATCTCTCGAGTATTACGTGATCCAATTGCAAGTGAATAAGCGACGAACATTATTTACTGTAATAAGCAACTAGTGTTATCTGCACATAACCAGGTATTGGTACTGTCAAGAAACTTATATCACTTGTCGAATCCATGTATTAAAGGAGAGTCAGCTGAAAATGTAAGTGCTTACCGTACTATTATATTAAAAAATACAAATCCATATCCCTCATGACAAAAAAAATTAAAAAAAAAATAAATAAATAAATACAAATAATGAAAAAAATATGTAACTTAATTCTAGTAATCATCGGGAATTTATGAATCCTCTGTCACTTCTTTTTTATTATTATATTCCATGAGCATCATTCCTAAATAAATTGATTCGTAGGTCCTGAATTCTAGCAAAATCAGATCAGAAGGGTTAAGAGAAATGACTGTAGACAGACGAGATACCCGTAATATTTTGATTCCAGTACTACAGAAAAATCGATTTCAAGATTTTCATGAAAATACGCTTCATCATATCGTAAAAGTGGTTTCCAGTATGTGATCTCTCTATCTGGCTGTCTATAGAGGTTTTTTGCTAAAATTATGGTATTTAAAGAAATACACACACATAATGGTGATTTTCTCCGAATTAGCTGAAACCATTGTTTATATTATTATACTATCATAAAATAAAATAATAAACAAAATTATATAGATTTCATGTCTCCAAAAATTTAGGTGTCAGAGATAGGTATTATATGACCGCTCGAAAATTTTCGAGAGAAAGAATTCAGAACTTAAAGATATATATAGGCCTACTAATTGATTTATAAAATTAATATAAGTCGAACCATTACAGAAATAGAGCAAGGAGAAGAATTATTATCCTGTAAAAATTAAACTTTTCTTCAGACAAAAATTTTAGTACCGGTATTTAAGATACCAGTATGTAAGTTATATGAATTATTTTTCAAACTAGACAAACGAGGACCCTTGCATAAAGAAAGATGCTCATTATTATTATTATTATTATTATTATTATTATTATTATTATTATTATTATTATTGTTATTGTTATTATTGTTGTTGTTGTTGTTGTTGTTGTTGTTGTTGTTGTTGTTGTTGTTGTTAAAGTACACAGGTAAAAGAATAAAATAACTTACCAGTATGTGCAGTATTTGTAATTTTCATTTTTTTAGGTGGGATATCATAGTTATACCACGAAAGAGGTGGCAGATCTATACTCTGGGTTGCAGAGAGATTTATATCAATAGGAGCAAAAAATTTTCCATCTGTGTCTGATAGTTTCTGAATTCTCTCTACATTACTTCTTAGCCCTGAAAATAATAACTGTAATAATTCAGTTTTATTTGCGAAATAATTTACAGTAATAACTATGAAAGTCGTAACTTTTTCCAACACTTTACCTTCACTATTATCCATTTTTTATAACCTTAAGTGAAATTATATGGATCAAACACATAGTAGGAAACACGTTTACTTCACTGCATTAATCTACATTCTATATATCAGAATTTTATGTTACATTTTCGTATTGTATATAATAAAACATTTTCTATTACTTTTCCTCACACTTAATTTTATGTCAAGAATTATACCTATTGATATAAACTGGTAAATCAATGTAATGACGAACAAATGAATATCAAAACAAAAGCACGTAGATTAACCATTGCTCAATTGTCATTGAAGGTGCTTCAATGAAAGGAGTGAAGGTCAAGGAGGCGTATGTAGGTGAAGAGAATACCGTGGAAACAATTCTAATTTTTATTATTACAAAATAATATTTGATTAGCCATTTTGATGAAAGAATTGATATGAAAATAGTGATAAATTTAAGATCTATATTATTAATAATATAAATTAAATATCCCATATCATGTATGTGATCAGTTGGACCAGAGCCATCTTCAGTAACTAAAGAAGGCTCTGGTTGGACTCAATAAATGAATATGAATATGAATATGAAAGGAAAAGCTTTTCCAGATACCGATTCTCACAGCTTTGTTCCAGCATGGTTGAGAATCGATTCTGAATTGGCTGTTCATGACCAGTATTAGGGTATGTACACATTGGAGCAACGATAAACGATAAAAGAAATGACCTAGCGATGCTTTTGTATTATCAAATAATCAAGTGTTCATATCAGAGCAACGAGGACACGAGAAGCGAACATTTTGAATTATCAGTAGAAGATATTCTACACATCCACTTAATGAAAGAAGATATATTGGAAATATCAGCTGCTAAGTACAAGGATAATATAACTTAAATAAGTACAAAATTGAACCCATTACTCATCCCAAAACTAGTATAAATTCGTTGTGTTGTGATTGGTTCTTGTGATCACATAACATATCACGAATAAATACATAACTGATTAATTTGCCAATATCTATGATAGGCCTAATTAATTTAATATGCCGAAATAATCATAAATCGATTAATATTCGGATATATTGATAACCACCGGTCATTGTACAGGTTAATATTATCTTAATCAGAGATCATATGAACGACAAGAGCGAAGAAAATGGAATTTTTCTTTTTCGTCGCTTTTATTGTGTATCTTCGCTTTTATCCTTACTCCAATATGCATACCTCAATGACAATGCATGCTTCAATTCTCTCTGATATAGCATCGCTGCTTCTTTTATCGTTTATCGTCGCTCCAATGTGTACGTACCCTTAGAGATAAGAGTGAACTAAGAAAGAGAGAGAAATAAATTATTGATATACGGTACCATATGAAAAATAAACAATTAAATGAAAGATATTATGGACATACCAGGCTCTTAGTCACTGTAAAAAGAAAGAAAGAAAGAAAGAAAGAAAGAAAGAGAGAGAGATGAAAAGGAAAAGGAAAGAGAACGAAAATAAAGAAAACTTACAAAAATAAATAACTTTATGATAAATTGTTTACCACCATGGTAAAGTAAAGCAATTCTGCATTATGATGCAGAAACATAATGAAGTTTCCATAAAATATATTTGAAAATATACTAAATGGAATAAGATAAACATATATATGATACCGTATTGGTTAATTGGTGATCACAAAATAATGAATAACTAGATGCTCTTGTCCACATACATAGTTGGAAAGTTGGGATGGGCAGGGTGGAACTCGACATGCAGCCACCTCCTCGTAGTGAGTTCTGTGTTGTTTGATTCCACAGTGAATGAAACAAGCAAAGAGCTGCAATTTTATTGCGAATACTGATACATTTATATACATTAATTATAGTATTTGGAATAAATTTCAATCTAAGATGTCAGATTTAGTCACATGTAATATCATATAAAATAAGGATTTTGCATCTAGAATCGAATTTTCTTTTTGTCTGTTGACGGGTACTTTACTGTTCGTCATTCACATAATATGTGAAGCAAGTTAGGTAGTTCAATTAACAGACAGAGTCATTGCCCAGGATGTGCTATAGAGGGCTGGTCTGTGCTTACACCAGCTGAGATTTCTTCGTATGCCACAGAGGAAACAGAGCTCCCCAGAGAAAGCATCTATGCTACCTGGACCACGGAGTTGCCCAAAACAAGTCATAAATCGGGGATACCTGGGTCCACAGGATTAGGAGTCCAGCACTCTAGCCACTGGATTGCTATGGCAGCTACTTGGAATGAAATGTTGGTAAACGAACTTCACCAAACTGAAATAACAAATCAAGTTATTAGTCTTTGTAGCAAAAATAGTAACTTGAATTGTTATGAAAATGGCAATTATTATTATTATTATTATTATTATTATTATTATTATTATTATTATTATTATTATTATCATCATCATCATCATCATCATCATCATCAGTGCTTTTCTTATGGAGTAAAAGGTGGTGGAACTCTGTGTAGAATATATTATAGCAGACAGGAAGATGATAACTGTTCAGTGCACGGGAATTTTGTCGTTTTTAACCACCTTTTCCTACAACTTTAAGACTTTCATTTCCTAAGCGGAGTTGAAAGAAAAATGTTAAATATGTAATTATTAACAAATTTATCGATTTCATTATGAAAAATGCAACAAAAAGTGCTAGAGCATTCCGTCAGAAAAAAGCACTTATTATTATTATTATTATTATTATTATTATTATTATTATTATTATTATTATTATTATTATTATTATTATTATTATTATTATTTCCTCCCTCCAGACGATTCAAAGTGTATTGAACACATACCTCAGATTTTCCATAGGTTCGGGTTGAGTTTTTAAGTCCTATAGATAGTCCACAGCTGTGGATTAATGGTTAGCATATTTGACTGTGAAACGAGTGGGCCCAGGTTCAAATATGTTTGGGACAAACTACCTGGTTGGGAGTTTTTCCGAGAATTTCCCTCAACCAGTTGAACCAGAATTGCTGGGTAACTTTTGGCGGTGGACAGAATTTGACAAGTGGTTGAATTGAATCTGGGACCGTTCTGGATTGATGGGATTTTTTTCGCCAAAACTTACGGCCCCAGAGTCATTCAGCCCGGGCCAATCTCGACGTTAAAAGATGGTTGGAGCATGATACCGACAACGCAAACTCTTCTAGTGTGGTGTCATGAAAGCATGGAACTCTACTCGCATCCTTGCATGCCACACCATGCGCCTCCATGGAGTATAAAGGGAGTGCCATTACCTTTTTCACTACTATTACTACTACCACTACTGCTATTATCTGTGCATTTCGAACTGGCAGCTCAAGTCAAGCAATGGACTGCATTTGCCACGTGCTTACTCCATTCCTGGACCATTCTCCTAAACTAAAGTCAGCTGGAACAGCCAAAATTACCAGTGCTTCAGTTCACAGTTTTCAGTTCAGTGACTCGTGCGTGGTTTGTAGTTTTGTACGTTTGTACGTGACCTTGATCTGCCAGATCGAAATGCACAGATAATAGTATTATTACTACAGTAGACTTGCTAATCCGGCCATTCCTTGCACAGAGGGATGCCGGATTAGAGAGAGTGTCGAATCACTGAGAGTGCTAAAAATCAGTGGTGGCGCCAGAGCTTTCAAATTAGTGGGTTGGGGGGGGGGGACGCGCTGGAGTGGACGCACTAGCAAATAAGGAGGACAGTATAAGTGAAAAATGCACATTACAGTTAAACAAATATTCACACGAAGACATAACAATTTCAATCATATACTATTGTAGGCTACTGCACAACCAAGCAACCTGTAATATCGTGTATATTACTGTTTTTGTAGCATTGAAGGTTTTGAATCGGATGAATAGATACTGGAACGTGTATATGTTCCTCTACATATCATAGTGCAGTTTCAGAAATACTTCACTATTGGAAGTAAGACGTACCGGTAAGTACCGGTACTAAAATGGTACTGCCCGATCTGGCTCATCACTTGAAAATAGCTATGGTATGTTCACCAGTTATGTTGAATATTTCGTTTTGTATGGTGTTGTGTATACATTTGGCGTTTTAACTTTCATCTTCTATTCTTACTTTCAGTAGAGGATTCAAGTTCACCATAAATTGTGAAAGTTATAAATAAAATTTTCCTTATTATTGCTGCTTTTCGGTTCATCATGTCTCCTTTGAGCTCTATCTTGTAATGCTTTGTAACGTAAAGCATCAACTATCGTCTACATTATTCTCTTTCACGTGAGCAGCGTGTCACTCACTAATGATGGTGGATAAGCTTCCTCTCCCTTTTTTTTTCATAGCTTTGAATGACTCCCACAATACCTGGGGAGTTTTATCTTGGGGGAAGGGGGGCTTAAGAGTGGGCTCAAATTAATTTTGGATGGGCTCCAGCCCGCCAAAACCCCCTGCTAAAAGTTCCATTAAATTTAATGTTATAAACTACGCCAATCACACTCCACTTGCATTTCTAAATCGAAACTAGAACGTTCCACATGTGGCCGGCACCTGTGTACATATATAGGCCTAAATATGTACGTATATAATATAGTATAACACATGACACCAGTGAAAATTTATCAGAAAACTATTGCAGTAGAAGTGATAGGAAGTATACTAAAAGGAGGCCGGATAATTGAGATGTCGGATTAGCAACAGCCTAGTGTACTACTACTGCTACTACTATTATTACAACTGCTATACTACTACTAGCCACCACAACAAAAACAAAGGACAATATTAAAATAACTAGACGAGATTTTATCACGACATTGGCTTTCTGAAACATTTAGAACTGTTTTGTCTCAAATTTAATAAAGGAACGGGTCAAGATAATATCACATGGCTTGTCGTGATTAGTCACTTGTTGAGAAAATTTGCTTTAGATACAGCCACATATCGTCTTTTCTTACTTATGTACATAGGTTCGTATAACTGTAGAAATGTGTCACTCAGACGGAAAGGAACTTCACTTTTTAACAACCCTATCACTTATTTATAATTCCCGCTACTCTGAATCGAATTAAATCCATGAATATGTTCCATAGTGAGAAACCTCACCGGTTGTAAAATTCTTCCACTTTTAATTTTTCATGAACAAGTGTTTTATTATCATAATCTATAACTAGTACCATGCACTCCAGAACTTTAAATAGAATTTAAGAGGACAGAGTTGAAACGAAAAGGCTACATTTTTGAAAATATTTTAGTACATAATCATTTTTTCAATGCGACAATAATTTTCAGAAGTGAGTTGGCTACATTGAGCACCTTGAGCCAGTTTAAAACGCAGTAACCTATTTGATTCTGAAAATGTCGAATCTTGACAAGTATCGGCCTCGAAGGCCACCAAATTCTCGTTTTAGGAAGCTCAACCCAATATTTCATTTACAAAATCAAGAATCGGACTCAAAGGAGCTATCATCTCATTTAATTAAACTGGCTCGAAAGAGTGGTCAATTGAGTCTTAGTGGTAGAGGACTTGCGTCAGGTGAATATGTTAGGTTAATGTAAATCTATTTTCGTCAGTGAGTAAGCAGTCTAGTAACTCGTGAAGATTTAGCGACAGATGTATTTATTTAGTTAGATACTTCATGTATTATGAAGGGACAAATCGGAGATGTCAGCTAATGTTATGTAAGATTCGGTTACTTTGAATGACATCCCTTAGAATTTTGTTTGGATGAATATCCAATAAGTTATATGATTTCCATTGGGCCTAGTAATTGTTTATAAAATGTATAGCCGGTTATAATTGAAGTTCCTGCATATCTTCGTTTCTTGTATGATCGTAGGCCTATATCCCACTGTTAGTCTCATACATTTCACTTCAATGGTTGTACCGTTTGTCTTACTCCATTATAAATGTTTCACTATTGTCAGTGTCTGTTATTACTTCTAACACCAATTTATCCAAATTTGTTTTATATATCTTATAGGCTTTTTAAAAATAGTTTGTTGTGGTAGCCTGCCTGATCATTTGCTAAAAATGTCACCATTTTTTATGGTTAACTCTGTGGTATGAAGAGACTGCAATATTGATGGCAAGATGACTTCTGAGTCAGAACGGGCCTCGGTGCCTACCGTGCATTGGCCTATGTCAGTGTTTTTCAAACTTTTTTAATATGTGCCATACTAAAGATATAGCTACTACCGTAATTTAAAATCTCGAGGTACACTTACATAGGAAGGTAGCCTCTAATCTATATCATTGGTTCCCAACCAGGAGGGAATTTTGAGCATTTTAGAGGGAATGACGACTATAAAATACAAATAAATGGGGTAAAAATTAATAGACCTATATAAAACAAAATATTTTCAATTTTATAGGCCTACCAGTATGCATTTTTTTTAGTCAGCATAGAGGGGAATGATAGTGTGATGAATGGTGAAAGGGGTAGCCTATGGGGCAAAAAAAGTGATAAGCACCGAAACAAAATAGACACTTTTTTGTATTTTTATTTGAAGTTTATGATAGAAATGTAAAATTTAATGACAGAAAGTTTTTAACTTACAGTGCAATATTAGTGCTAATTATGGTGTGTTTTTTAATTTATTACCGGTACTAGTATTTAGGAAATATGAAAAAATACAATATTATTACATGAATAATTTCGAGGGAAAAATTGTTCCGGAGCCGGGTATCGAACCCGGGACCTTTGGTTTAACGTACGTAGAGTTCCCGGGTAGCTCAGTGGTAGAGCGTTGTTACGTTAAACCAAAGGTCCCGGGTTCGATACCCGGCTCCGGAACAATTTTTCCCTCGAAATTATTCAAATCAACTTTACAGGGAGTTACACCTGAAATCTTGATTTGAATATTATTACATGTTTTGCCGAGGTATTTAATGTTCAATATATATACATATATCATACAGACGAGTAAGTTTAAGTTTGGTACGATATTGTATTTTAACTTTACTGATGCACATCAGTCATTCTCTTCTGTGCTGATCTTACACCTACATTGTATTTACTGGTATTGAATGTTGACTTATGCTCTTTCGGTGACAGTTGACCCTTGTGGACCTATTTTCTTTACTATCTTTTCACTTTTATTTTTCTGTTTTTTTTTTCTGCGACATCCTTTACTATTTTCATTTTCTCGCAGCACACCGGTTGAAAATGGCTGGCTTAGAAGGTGATGACGATGATGTACTCTATCAAGAGTTTTTTTTTTTTTAATCATTACAAGCAATACTGGTATGTGTCCCCAAATTAAATTTGTATGTTTTATGATTAATAATTTCAAAGTAAAATTTCGATCAGAATAGGATGTTCCTTGACGAAAGCTGTTCCCTTTTTTTTTTTTTTTTTTTTTTTTTGCCAGTAATATTTTCATAATATGTATGCTGTTTATTTTATAGAATTTCGTGTAAATTTTATATTCGGAGTTTAATAAGTTTATTCACTAGAATTCCTAGCGGTCTTTAAATTTTCTTTTATATATATATATGTGTATATATACACACACACACACACAGATATATATATATATATATATATATATATATATATATATATATATACACCTCAACCAGGTAACTTGTCCGAACCAGGATTTGAACCCTGGCCTGCTCAGGCGTGCTGTTACTCTACAGCAGTGGACAGGAATTATGTTTGATTCAGTTCTACTTTCAGGAATATCTTGTCCCTTCTCAGTTTCATTTGAGAGACTTTTGTAAAATCTGAATATTCATAATTTCTGTATCAGCATTGGCGACCATTTGTTTTCAATGTAATTGTAGGCCTATCAATTTCACCTATTAGATATAAAGGTAATTTTACAGAAGTAGACCAAAGGAGGCATAATGTTTCTTTAACAGTTGCGTACTAGGAATAATATAGAGAACTAAACATGTGGTTTCACTTTCTAGCACTCAGTACTTTTCCTAGAATTACTTAGAACTATTCAACCATTGTATGTAGTAATGAACAGATGTATCGCCACCGTAATGGCATATGCTGATGAGACTTTTTATTTAAATGCTTAAGTTTGCTTGAGAGGTCCAATAGCGTTACCAAAGAAAGGTGGACAGCAAGAGAGGCTTAGATAACTGTGAGTATATGCAGGGCACACTAAAAGCCTAGCCTAACCTCACCTGTTCTTGCTTTGTATATGCAAGACCTACCAAAAACCTAAACTAACATAATCTAACCTGTTACAGATTCGTATGTGCAAGGCATACGAAAAGCCTAAACTAACCTAACGTAGATTCCCGCACCTTTCTGCCAGCCTCTACTTTCACAACTACTTTCGACCCTTATTTTCGTTGTGAAATTGGCGTCTGCACTCAATTTTTTTGTTTTGTTTACGATATGCATGACTACTAAAAGCCAAAAATATAAATACATTAAATTTGTATGTTAGCATGGTAGTGTAATAGGTCTAGTACAAAAATACCTAAATTTCTGGACAGTGAGTGTTTGGGAGTCTAGATCACAGCAGTAAGCAAGCATTTTTAATGCCAGTGAAGGTGAAGATTTCTGGACATTGAGTGTTTGGAGGCTGGACCACAGCAGCAAGAAAGCATTTTTAGTGTCGGTGGAAGTACAAATTTCTGGACATGGGTGTTTGTGGGCCTGACTGCACCAGCAAGAAAACATTTTTAGTGTCATCAGAGATAGAGATTATTGTCGATGGAGGTTGTGTTTCGACATAATTTAACAAATATGTTTTACATTTGAATGGTGATCCTTTTGCTTGTGATGTTTGATGTGGACAATATGGTGGCGATACTCTCATTCATTACTACGTACAACAGATGAATAGTTGTAGGTAATTCTGTGGAAAGTATAGGGTACTGGAAAGTAAAACCACCTGCTTAGTACACTATACTATTCGCAGTACACAATTATTAAAGAGAAAATGGTGCCGCCTTTGGTTTAGTTACTAATAGGCCTATATAATTATTGTATTTCACAACTTTTTTAAGTGGGATTGTTTGCCAAGATGTAAAGTAATCTGCTGAAGTGAAGTGACAGTTAGTCGTAATAGTTTGGAAATTTTATGTATTTCCGTAACAACGAAGTTTTGGAACTGTTTTTGAATATTGAAAAGCTTCACATTTGTTTAAGTCTGAGAAATATTTTTGTGTAATTTTTCGTAATGACAAAATCTTTGTAACCATTTTCGTATCAGTAGTTGCTGAATCTATATACAATTTCATCATATACATTTAGCAACTACAAGATAATTATACAAGCTATCATATGTTAACTACCAATAGTTGTAATAGAGATATTAATACAGTGTCTTAAAATTGAGGACCACTGAAGTGTCTTAGTGGAGAAGGTTGAAAGAGCCATTGTAATCTTTGTTTATTTGTTTTGATTCAGTTCCTGAGAAAGTATGGCAGCTTGATGAACTGGACGAAGCAGAAGTTCGTTTACTCGAGGTTAGAATGGACCGTGAAGTCGAAGGGGAGAGATGGTGGGAACACGAACCATTAACCTGGCTTGACCTCAGTTCAAATTGTATCACTCAGATATCGCCAAAAATAAAGAATCTCGCAACTTTAACTGTACTAAACGTAAGTAAATTAAAGAGAGAGAAAGACACACACACACACGCACACACACAGACACAGACACAAAAAAAAAAAAAAAAAAAAGCAGAATTTCTTTTGCATCTGATTTTGAAATTACCCATGATTCACTGCCATATATTAATATTAGTGGGGCCAATATCTTGTAAAGTTTTGATTCAGTGTCCTTGCTTGTTATATTTTTGAAAGTCCTCTGAACAGTGCCACAACATAGCACCTAAAATTTTTCTGTAATCTGTTTTGTAACTTAGGGCTCATCCTAAATATCAGAAGTAAGAGACTTGCTTAAAGATAATTATATGAACCGATAGTACAGTAGAACCTCTATTATCCGTGGTAATGAAGGGGGTTGACTGAACGGTTAATCGGAAAAATCTGACAATCCGTACCATAAGATATTTTGGTAAATTATGTGAATAACACTGAACTTTCGTCATTTTCTCCGTGGTCTTGTGTTTAATACGCTAGGTAGTGAATCAGAAGTTCATTAGTTTAAGTTCGGTTGTTAACGACGTATTTTTAAGGGTAAGAAAACTCCTTGTAATGGCTGTCACTGGAAAGATAGGAATACTAGAGGTCTCGTGTTGTAGATTTACCTACTGTAATACACTTTATCTTTGATCAGTCTCATATTGTGATACGAGATGACCCACAGTTTCTCTTTCTCCAAACCACTTAATTATATACATTTTGTTCTATATTTAGCACAACACGTTTTCTTTTGACACTCATGGAATTCATTTTATGTAGAATTTGTACAGTAGACCAAACTGTGTAAGTGTAAATGCTTGTAATAACACTCTCTAGAAAAAATACATATACTAATATAACGTACAATAGTATCTACTTCATATGTTTCTGTAGCAAAAAAAAAAAAAAATAATAATAATAAATAAATAAATAAATAAAGGGAAAGAAATACAGTCGGATAATCCGCCAACCGGTTAATAGGATGACGGATAATTGGGGTTCTACTGTACAGTCTTTCCATTTTTTTACCTTAGAATATAGTTAATTAGAATAACGATTTTCGAGTGTTAATATGTAAACCTAAGTGATTTATTATCTAGTTGACTAGTTTTTATCTATGTGAATCCCTTTAAATGCTATAGCTTTCATTTTAGTTTTGATTATGAAGGTTTGTTAACTAATCACCTTAATATGCCTATTTAACTTTCAAATATTTCGAAGATGTTTTAATAAAATTTATGTTTCACTGCAATCCATGTTCAGTTTCTAATTATGTCTCATAACTCAATTACATTATGGAAGTTGTAAGCAGACTCTTATTTTATGTAAATATTGCTTTACCCTCAGATTCACAACAATAACTTGGACAGCATTCCTTCAGAGTTAGGATGCCTTACAAAATTAACACGCCTGAACATCAGCCACAACAAATTAACTGCTCTGCCTCTATCGTTCTTCAAGCTTTGTGAGTTGCGTTCACTTCAGCTTTCTCACAACCATTTGGAGGTTATTTCTGATGACATAGGAGATTTGGTCATGCTTGAAAATTTGGTAAGTATAATTTAGATTTTTTGAATCACACTTAATATTGAATAGTTGAATTAAATTATTTAAAATACAGATGCTGTATGGTATTTTGTAAATTCATTTCCTATTTTGGTATCTTATATGTGTAAGGTATCTTAATTGTTTAATAGGTTGTTGCTGCAGAATATGAATTAGCTTATGTGTATTTTTTATTAGGAATGGTATTCTGTCTTACACTTCCAGATATGTAGAGGATTAGCATATCAAGTCAGAAAGGGCACAGCAATAATGAGAAACATACATATATAATTTTTTCCCAGCATACCATTGTATCTTTCGAGAGGTATACTTCCATGAAAAACTATATAGAATGTAACATTGTTCTGATATTGTATAAATAAAGTAGCTTGAGTAAGCACATCTTATTTATAGGCCTACATGGTATTTATTCCAAATAATATGGAACAATGACATTTAAGTAGAATTTATTAACGAACTTGCAACATAACTAGGCACATCCAAAATTACGTTGTTGATTTTTGCAATTTCTCATATTAAAATTTTTGTATTAAAAAATATGGCTCATGATTTCGTTCTGGTATTTTGTTAGCAAATAGATCCATTTGGGGAGTATGATCTTTGAGCAAGAACTTCATGCATGGGATAGTATGTGACGAATGAATTAACCTATTTCTATACTTATTGATTAAGAGATAACTTTATTTACCTCAGCCAATTTATTAAAGTGGGAGGAAAACAAATTATGTCAATGTATTTGTGGCTCGTTTGCTTAATGTTTTATTTACATCATTACAAATTAAGGACATTGTAGAATATTCAATATACAGAGTGGAAGGGAAATAGTTCTGCAGATTGAAAGGTATAATAGGGTACACTTAAAAGAATAGAAAAGCTATATTACGTTTTGTGATTAAGTGCTTGGTTATTTAGAAAATTAAGTTGGAAGTTCCAGCAGTCTGACAACCTTGCCACTAACACAGTCTCCTTTCTTCTCGTAATACAGATGTAAGAGGTCAACAAACTCAACCTATGCGAACTGCCTCCTGCCTGCCTCTTTGGCTACAATGTTGCAAACTGGTTACATCGTTCAGTGGCTTGAAATTAGTGATTTTTAAATTAAATTTACACAAAAGCTATCCTTGCTATTGAAATATGCCAGAGGGATAAATGATTCTTTATTAGACTTTCTATTGATATGGACAAAATCACGATCCTACTCACAATAGTTACCGAATAAGAGTGTGTTAAACATTTGGGGGTGGGGGGAAACATTATTTTCTGAGAAAACTATGAACTTTCCATCAATATAGTATTAACCACAGTCTAGTAGATACAGTCACGAAATTCAATACGTAGTAAATATGCAAACATTAGGTAGTTGCTCACCACTAGGATTGCTAATATCGCCTCATTACAGGCAATACAAAATAGTACCGTCACAGTCTATTGTTTCTAGCACCCTCAAAACTCAAGCTTCGTGACTGTATATAGTAGACTGTGGTATTACACTTTTTTTGTTATGTAAAACATGAGCTATTCACTCTGAAACTCTTCAGGGTTATTTCACTTCCACCCTGTACATCACAGGAACAAAATTGTTAATAAGATAACTATTTATTTGTATTTTTGAGTACCATTTCAAATTTAGTTATGAACCACATACATGAGATGTTGACTTAGCTAAGACAGTTAAGTGATTGGTTACAGGCTGAACTTAATCTACCTTCAGAGAGTAATGAGTAAATAATGAAAATATTCTTGAACTTCCAGTAGTATAATAAAGTATAATTCTTAATGAAATAATAATTTAGCCCCAAGAAGGAACAATGGATTTTTCTCTTTGACGTAATTTCCAAAACAGATTTGGGATTTTAAGTTACTGGTAGGAAATGAAATGAGTACTTGAAGTTCTCTCTGAGTGTAGCAGGTATAATATGTTGTTAATTATTTACCTCTACCAAGTATTGAGGTCATGAAAGGAAGTAAAATTTATCTTTCTGTCCCCAGTGTACCCTTTTTAATATATATACACAGCGTGATTAATCAAAGATGTTGATATTTTTGTGCGGAAAATTTCACGTGGTAAGTTAAATTGATAGATTTAACAAGTATTAGTGAAGCTAAAACACAAGTGACGAGTTATTATTTGCGGGCATGATTTAAATCCCACTTCGGCTGAATATCTGGGTGAGTTTCCCCCCTCCCCCCAAATGTAAGGCGAATGCCAGATAATATCTTGGCAAATTCTTAGACTCGTCTCATCAAGTACTGGTATCATATTGCTATGATGAATTCCATCAATGCTAGATAAATGCGGATTTGATAGGGCATCGTTAAATAACCAATTAAATATAGTGGTGCATAATGTTACAAAGATATTCCTTCATTCATTTTCAGCTACAGTTTTTTTTCACGTGTCAGTTGTTTGTTTCTAATAAGAAAGCACATTGAAACATAGCCAGTGTGTGTTGCAGGTAGTATTTACACTGTTTATTTATTTTATTTTATATCTTGTTCCCGTTGGTGATTATTTTTTTAATTATCTTGACCACCTAGTTATTGCTTGATAAAAGTTATGTTAAGTGACGCACACTTTCTGTTTTAAAAATTACGAGTAATGAGTTAAAATTTTCTATAAATTGTAGCATTTATAAATAATGTTCATATATGAGATTTCATGGTGTTATATAAAGTAAGAAAACTGTATAATTGAAGAAAAAAGAACAGCTTTGTTGAATCACTCTGTGTATGTTTTATTTTAGTTTTGATATGCTTATGATTCCACATTATTATTCTGGAGTGTGAAAAGACACTGTGTTAAGTTTTCCTAAAAATTTTATTTTTAGTTTATACATCTTGATTACACAACTTTTAACACTACGAGGTCTGTCTAAAAAGTATCCGACCTTAAATTTTCCCGCTCAAAGTAGTGATTCTAAGGCGGCGCCACTGTGCACGGTGGAAGGAGGAACCTTAATGTGCATGCTTGAATTTTTTCACTGCATTCGCTTGTGTCAGTCACTAGCTGGTGGTCGCCAAGTAAGGTGCTGTTCTAAGTGTTTGTCGGATTTAGTTTTCTCGCAAGATGACTGAACGAATTGAGCAAAGATACTGCATCAAATTTTGTCAAAAGCTTGGTGATTCTCAAAGTCAAACAATTCGTAAGATTCAGCAGGTGTTTGGGGAAGATGCGATGGGTGTAACACAAATTAAGGAGTGGTTCAACCGATTCAAAGATGGCCGCACATCAGCGGAGAGTGAGCAGCGTTGTGGCAGGCCCCAAACTGCTCGGAGTGCAGCTGTTGTTGAGAGGGTGCGAAATTTGGTGATGGCAGATCGTCGTTTGACCGTGCGGGAGATTGCCGAAGAGGTTGGAGTGAGTAAAGATTCTGCACATGCAATTTTGCGTGATGATTTGAACATGAACCGAGTGGCTGCGAAATTCGTGCCCAAGTTGTCCCCGGAACAAAAAGACCTCCGTCGTGATGTTGCACAGGACCTTCTGGACACCGCCAACACTGATCCTAGGTTTCTGAACACCGTGATAACTGGACATGAGTCATGGGTGTACGGGTACGACCCAGAAACAAAAAGATAGTCGTCGCAATGGAAGCATCCCGAGTCTCCAAGGCCGAAGAAAGCGCGGCAGGTGCGAAGCAAAATCAAGGTGATGCTGACTGTTTTCTTTGATGTCCGTGGAATTGTGCATCACGAATACGCACCGGAAGGACAAACGGTGACAAAGGAGTACTATCACGATGTTCTCCGGCGACTCCGTGATGCAGTTCGGCGCAAAAGACCAGACATGTGGACGGCGAACAACTGGCACTTGCATCACGACAACGCCCCCGCACATTCATCCCAATTGATCCACACTTTCTTGGCCAAACATGGAATTACAACCGTTCGCCAACCTCCCTACTCTCCAGACCTGGCTCCTTGCGACTTCTGGTTGTTTCCAAAATTGAAGACACCACTGAAAGGATCCCGTTTTGAGAGTAGAGAAGAGATAATGCGGAATGCGACGACGGAGCTGAACACCATTCCAAAAGAAGACTTTCAGAGGTGTTTCCGGCAGTGGAAGGATCGGTGGGCTAAGTGTGTGCAAGCACAAGGGGCCTACTTTGAAGGGGATTAGGGTCCCAACCCCGTCAGGTATTTGAAATATTTTTTCTGGCTAAAGGTCGGATACTTTTTAGACAGGCCTCGTATATCACTTCGGATTTTTAGTTTCAAATTGTAGCCTTTTGTGAATCAGGTATGTTGTTTGCTTGTTTAACATTATTAGTAATATTGTAACTCAATGAAGCATTTCGATTGTTTAATAAAGTACTATTTAATGTGAATAAATAGCTTTCCATAACTATTAATCGAAGTTAACTTGTAGTTATCTTGTAGATTTATCCAAGTTCTGTTTCACGAAGTTGCTGTTTTATTGTATCAGTAGTTTTGAGTTCCAGATGGAAATTAAATTATTTTAAGTAAATTATGTTTCACGAAAAATTTCGGCATTTGTATTCATATTGAATGTTTTCGTCAGTTTCATAAATGTAAGTAAATATTACTACAGTAGTCTCTCATAAACTTGACCTAATGTGGACTGAGAGGATATTGAGTTACGAAAATGTCGAGTTTTACGGGCTTGTAGAAAGGTTATATATAAAACACATTATTTCAGGATACAGTATACTAAAAACTTGAAAGTTTTTAACAAATCGATGCCAAAAGAAAACATAAAATGCAATCAAAAACAGTTTTTTTTAATACAAGACTTATATATACATGAAATATTAGTCTCTATTGGAGAAAAATCTGGTGATGGTGGTTTGTTTGTCTTCTGCACTCGTTCCTTCTTCTGGCGGCTTCATCACGCAGATATCAAAGGAATAGAAGATTCCCCGTACAAGTCACTTGTCGCTAGGAATATTATTATGTATTACAGTACAGAATGTTCCAAAAATTACTGCCTCAAGTCATACCACTCGACCAGTGTAAGTAGATATATAAAATAAAAAGACTTATTTCATGATTAATCTGCTATAAAAAATAGAGAAGCTTCTGCAGATGTCGAATTTTACGAAAATTCGAGTTTTCTAGAGTCTACTGTATATCTTATAATTTTTTATGAATATACCTAATTATTTTACTTTTAGTGGTTCAAATAGATAGAATGTATGAATAATAAAGATTTTTTATGTCTCCTGAAAATTTTGAAAAAATCACATACATGGTATTAGATCTAGATCATCGATAAATTTAAGGAAAATAATATCATTACAAAAGTTGCTAAATCTTAGTCAGTTTTAATGTGATTTCAACCAAACTTTTACAGGTGATACATTAAGCATCTGTGTATATCACAATAGCCTTATTTCATTGCTCAGGTGTAATATATCCAGATTTATAGCGCTGTATCAGAATAGCCCTGTAGATGTATCACAATAGCCCACACAGAAGGCTATATGATACACTGGTTTTGTTTTAGTTTTATCCATTGTTACAAATAAAAAATAAATTTAACTCCAAATCCTTAATATACAGGGCTTCTACAAAAGACCGTTCCCATTTCGAACACATGTAACTTACGTTCTTTGAATCTAAGGTGCATGAAAATAGACCAATGGAAAGAGAAACCAAAAAAGTTTAGTTGTGGCAACATTGTTTTCATAGTTGGTAACACTGCTTCATAATAGCGCATATAAACAAATTTGTTCATTGTTGAGGCGAAATGGCTGCTATAGAGGACAGAAAATCTTGATTTTCATGTGAACCAGTAGGTTATTAATGTGCAACAACATTACCGAACAAAGTTTGGTGCAGATCCACCCAGTGGACCTATAATCCGTAAATGGTACACTGATTTTAAGGCAAGATTCTTCGCAAGCAGTTGCGATTTCATCCGTACCGACTACAGTTGCTGCAAGCCCTAAAACCAGAGGACAAAGTGCTACAAAGAAATTTCTGCATAAGTATGCAGACTTTAATTGAAAACGATTATGAATTTATTCATTGTATGGTGTTTTCTGACAAAGCCACTTTTCATCTTTCTGGTAAGGTGAACAGACCTAACCTCAGAATCTGGGGGTCGGAACTTGATTATAGGCTTAATTTGTGTGCCATGTTACCAAGGGGGAAGATCTTTAAGGTAAGGAACTAAGCTTTTTGAGTTTCTCTTTCCATTGGTACCGGTACTATTTTCATCCACCTCAGATTCATAGAACGTAAATTACGTGTGTTCGAAACTGGAAAGGTCTTTTGTAGGAGTTCTGTATGTCTGATGTAGCACATGCCTTAATTTTTTCAAATTTGTAGAAAAATTACAGCAGAAGATTGATTTTTTGTATCATAATAGCCCTACTTGACCCTACATGAATTTTCTGTCCTGGTTAAATGAGGGAGGTCCAGACTGATTTAATTCACCTCTAGTTCTGTTACTGTTTTGTATTTTGTTCTATTTTTCTCGTATTCTTAAATTAAATAATATAATTGGGATTCATTCATTCATAGTGTTCTGCCCAAGGACAGGTCTTTCACTGCAAATCCAGCTTTTCCCAATCTTTAGCTTTCTTTAATTGGGATATTAGTAAATTAATTAATGAAACCGATTTAGATGAGGAACCATGTATTTATAGATCCATTCCATAGCTTTTAATAATTTGTAACTATTAAATAATGAAGATAAAAGCATAAACATTTCGTGAAACATAATGATGGTAAAGCAAAATAGAATCACTCTTATGGAATTAATTCGTGAAGCCGTAATAGATTGAGACCAATCTTATTTAGTAGTACATCAGCTTCGTGAAAGGGGACCCTATAAGTTGCAATTAATATTAAATACCGTAACTTGATTGATTTTCTGACTAAGTTCTTGAGCTATTTTGCAAATAATACATTAAATTTAACATTAGTATGATTAACAGTACAGTATTGACGTACCTTCAAAGGCTAAACTCAAAAAAGTTTGGGTTTAAGTTTAAAAATATATCATAATACTGTAAGTTGTGATAAGTGATAACTTATTACACTTAATTATTATGAATACTACCTAACACAAGTTTTTGGAATACCTTTTTTGTTTCTAATATAATAAAACACTTGAAATTAAATATGAAGAGTACACGGGAAAAACAATCAAAGTCACAATGCTCATAAGGGTGATGTCATAATCTAATTCATTATATTACTGCAAACTTTAGTGTTTTTCTTATCAAAACTAGTAAAGGAGAGTTATCACCACGGATTTATCCTTTCCTACTTTTTCATTAAGAACAGCAATAAATTTTGCTGTACTTACTTACTTACAAATGGCTTTTAAGGAACCCGAAGGTTCATTGCCGCCCTCACATAAGCCCGCCAGCGGTCCCTATCCTGTGCAAGATTAATCCAGTCTCTATCATCATACCCCACCTCCCTGAAATCCATTTTAATATTATCCTCCCATCTACGTCTCGGCCTCCCTAAAGGTCTTTTTCCCTCCGGTCTCCCAACTAACACTCTATATGCATTTCTGGATTCGCCCATACGTGCTACATGCCCTGCTCATCTCAAACGTCTGGATTTAATGTTCCTAATTATGTCAGGTGAAGAATACAATGCGTGCAGTTCTGTGTTGTGTAACTTTCTCCATTCTCCTGTAACTTCATCCCGCTTAGCCCCAAATATTTTCCTAAGCACCTTATTCTCAAACACCCTGAACCTATGTTCCTCTCTCAGAGTGAGAGTCCAAGTTTCACAACCATATAGAAGAACCGGTAATATAACTGTTTTATAAATTCCAACTTTCAGATTTTTGGACAGCAGACTGGATGATAAGAGCTTCTCAAACGAATAATAACACGCATTTCCCATATTTATTCTGTGTTTAACTTCCTCCCGAGTGTCATTTATATTTGTTACTGTTGCTCCAAGATATTTGAATTTTTCCACCTCTTCGAAGGATAAATCTCCAATTTTTATATTTCCATTTCGTACAATATTCTGGTCACGAGACATAATCATATACTTTGTCTTTTCGGGATTTACTTCCAAACCGATCGCTCTACTTGCTTCAAGTAAAATTTCCGTGTTTTCCCTAATCGTTTGTGTATTTTCTCCTAACATATTCACGTCATCCGCATAGACAAGAAGCTGATGTAACCCGTTCAATTCCAAACCCTGCCTGTTATCCTGAACTTTCCTAATGGCATATTCTAGCACGAAGTTAAAAAGTAAAGGTGATAGTGCATCTGCCTGCTTTAGCCTGCAGTGAATTGGAAAAGCATCAGATAGAAACTGACCTATACAGACTCTGCTGTATGTTTCACTGAGACACATTTTAATTAATCGAACTAGTTTCTTGGGAATACCAAATTCAATAAGAATATCATATAATACTTCCCTCTTAACCGAGTCATATGCCTTTTTGAAATCTATGAATAACTGATGTACTGTACCCTTATACTCCCATTTTTTCTCCATTATCTGTCGAATACAAAAAATCTGATCAATAGTCGATCTATTACACCGAAAACCGCACTGATGATCCCCAATAATTTCATCTATGTACGGAGTTAATCTTCTCAAAAGAATATTGGACAAAATTTTGTACGACGTCAACAAAAGTGATATTCCTCGAAAGTTACCACAGTTGGTTTTGTGATACTAAATTGATGACATCATCCTTAAGAGAATTGTGACTTTGATTGTTTTTCCTCTGCACTCTTCATATGGACAAATGTTTTTGGTGCTGTTATTTCCATGCTGGTTTGATTTAGCCTTATTAGCTACATAACATATTTGCCATAATTTTATAAGTGTATGTTGTGTTGAAATGAAATCTGACAAAGATCTGTGTTGAGCTGCACTGTAATCAATACATTGTCATTTCGTACCGGTAATTAATTAACGAAACATGAGTATGTGCATCTTCACTGGCAGCTGTTCGACTTTTACATTTTTCTTTCTTCTTTCCGAGAACATAATCTGAAACACAATTCTTTTTTACACGTTTTTTCTAAAAAAAGAAAGTTAAATTCTGAAATGTAGTTTATAGTTCAGAGCAAGCATACAATTTTAAATGCTTTAAAATTATTATTTTTTTGTTACAATACATAATGAAGTGTTCTTAAATGCTTCAGTAGCCACTTCTAGGTCTCTAGTTAATTACATTTTAATGGAATTACACATTCCTCATTTTGTAATCCTTACTTCAAAATTAACATATTTATACATGTTAAAAAGAGGTAATTTAGATTGTGAATTATTTGGGAATGTTGGCCGACATCACCGTCACAGTAACTATGCCTACCTAATAATTGATATTGCAACAGCTATCAATACAACCAAAGAATTTCCACAACAATACCACATCGTCATCATCATCAGTACAACCAACATACAGATATCACTACAACTGTCACAACCTCATCATCCTTCTTCACCACGCCATCACCACTATCACTACCACAATAACAAAAACCATAACCACTATCAATACAACCATCACCACAAAAATTAACCCAACTTATGACAGTAACAATCAACATCACTACAACCACCAACACAAAAATTATACAAACCACAGTTACACCACAGCAATCACAATCACAAAAACTATCATCACAATAACCAAAACCTTAACAATCATCATTACAACTACAACCACAACTATATATACTATCGCAACCATCATAAAAATTACCACACCCATCATGTTAAGAACTAACATCACAACTACTAATACAACCACCAATACAAATCTAATTACAATAACATAACAAACACTAGTAATACCACTAATGAAAGAAGCAACCACAATGATTATCAAAATAACACCACAACAATTACCGACAGAAGAACAATCACTGATACCAACATAAGACTCATCATCGCAACAGCCACAGTAACCACCACAGTAATATCATGTCAACTATAAGTAAAACTACCAACAACAGCCACAATAACACCACATCAACCATCAGTAAAACCCCGAACAGAGCCTATACAACATTCAACAATAATAACACAGCAACCATCAGTACAGCTATCAACACAAAAAGCGGTCCAACAACAGCTACAATAACACCATAGAAATCATCAGTGCAACCATCAATATATAAACAATCCAATAACAGCTGCAATAACACCATAAAAATCATCAGTGCAACCATCAACACAGAAACAGTCCAATAACCAAAACTGCAGCAACCATCATACAATCACCAAGATAAAACCAATCCAACAACAGCTACAGTAATGCCACAGCAGCCATCAGTACAACCACCAGCACAAAAAATAATCCAACAACAGCCACAGTAACACCATAGCAAACATCAGTACAATCATCAACACAGAAACAATCCAGTAACTATAAAAACACCACAGCAACCGTCAGTACTGAGTATCATATAAAAATAATAATCTACCGTACTTGTGTTTATTGTTGCTTCTGTACTCTCTATCTCTCTTTTTTGTTTTTAATTATTGTAGATTTATAAGTAATCATATCAATGGCTCAGAAGTCAATCAGTGTAAGTCATCAAATGGAGGAAAAGAGATTATATTTATATAGGGATTTATTATAAGGCCTATTGTTTTTTCCAAAATTCCATTAATATTTAAAAATTAAGTAATGAGTTATTCAGGTGTGACAGTAATTGAAATAACTTAATACATACTTACATAATTGTCAAGTAATATATAGTATGTAACTATTAGAGGCAAAAACATAAAAAATTACTGACTTATTGTTTTTGTCCACTGAACATTTTTCCAAACATCTTTCTGACAAGTCTTCTACTTACAATAGTCATTGGTATCATAAAATTCATTCCATATTTTCTCTGTAGTTGATATTAATATATGTAATGTCTTAGCTTGCTCTGCCATTTTAAAAGTTGGGTGAACTAAGTAAATAAATAAAATAAATAACAAAAAAATGTCTAAAACTAATTTGACTGTGTGTTAGTTCACTTGAAAGTTGGCTGAAATTATAGGTTATGATGACTACAGAAACGTATGAATCAAATACATGAATCTCAATGCCAGAGTACAAAATTTTCTTCACTTTGAATGACCACTGGAATTTTATTTGATTTTTTCAGAAGCACTAATATGTGCTGCTCTCTTCCAGTTAAGAATCATACTACTGATTTAATTGAACATGCTCCTGAAGAAATGTGTCATAAAGAATTCCTCAAGTCCAATGTCTGAGAATTCGATATTTAGTGAATTACACTAATCGGCTTCTGAACCGTCTATAATTACTTGTATATGTAAAGACATTTTTTATGATAGTTACGGACAATTATTTGATTATTATGCTAGAAACATTTTAATATCCTTTACAGAGCAGTATTGCAAAGAATGCTTTCCTTCATTAATTCTGTATTGCAAATGTAATTCGGAACTTCTGTTTCGAAATACATAGAAGTTAAAATTATTGGAATGTAACTGTGTAATGATTATTGCTGTTGAGAATGCATGATACCATAACATTCTTTAGAATTGTCATGTGTTTACGGAATGTTTTTTTTTTAATATTGTTCCAACTAACGACTATAAAATGTTTGTCTCTCGTCTTCAGAGATCTTTGTCTGAATTTCATTTGAATGATACTTTTAATGATGAGTTTAAAATTACAGGTTGTTGATATTTTTCCAGTTGCAACACTTGGACAATACAACACGGAATCATGGCTAAGTCAGGTTTAACATAACATAAACAAAACTAATATGTTACAGGATATATCACACAATTGTCTGAGTATCTTACCCCCTGGTATTGGTTTCCTAACTCGTCTAACACAACTAGATGCCTCACATAACAAACTCATAGATGTTCCACCTGATCTGACCAGCCTTAGGGGTTAGTATGATCAAGTTAACACTTTGTGCTTTTTAAGTATTCTCCTTAAGTTGATAATCATAAGAAATCTTGTTTCTTCAAGTTTTCAATATTATGTCATCCTTAGTACAGTGGTTATTATACAGGAACATCATTTTATTTTTACTTCAATTTTTATTGTACCTGAGTTTTTGAATGTACTTCACTCCCACCCCTCTACTAATGAAGTTCCAACTGTCCTCCAGACAGAATCAAGGCCGCATATAGTAAACAGCACTGAGTTAGTGAGTATAGTACGTTCCAGAAATATGTTCGCGTTTTCCAGTGACGAAAGAGCTTTCAATATTGAATCATATTTTCGCACAGGTACTGTCCGTTTGCCTATGTCGCATCCCGATTTCCCCCACTGCTTCTGCACGCCCCTCTGTAAAAGCTGGGCTGTCTTAGCTCTTTTCTGAAAACATTAATTTCTGTTAGGAATTGGACGTTTACGTAATATTATACAACTGTTTAAAATAACTTAAATAAAAGGGCCTCGTTAAGTAATTAACTGTCACGTGATTTCCCCCCTTTCTACGATCCTGCGGCATAACCACTTGGGCGGACAGTAGATAACATGTCTGAGTAATTTTATCTGTGCAGGTCGGGCAGAAGTGAAGATTGAATTTACAGTACGTAAGGTACTCTCTTATAGAGTAGGTACAGAATTATTTCAACATGAGTTACTAGTACGAAGGACGAAACTGGCAATTGGAATTAGATGCAATAGTCTACAGTGCGATAATATGCACAAAAGAACTGAAGCCTGTATCGAAATGAACGGCCACCATTTTCAAATATGTGTTTAAATATCCATATTATGATTATTTTTCAATTTAGCTTCATTCTCTAAATTGTACACTAATGTGCTGTAGGCAGTATAATATACACTGCATAATGAATATGTTCGCATGAATAACCCAGTTCATGAGTAAAAACACTTATTGTTAATACAGTACTGCATTTTGATTAAACAAAAACTTAATGAAAATTATCGAACTCAAAATCGTGATATTTCCTAGTTTACGTAAATGGATGAACTACTTTTCTTGCTTCCTATACCTAGTAAAGTGATTTGTTTGTATTTTACGCCAGTATCATCGAACCCCAGCCGTGGAAGGAGGTAGTGAACGGTGTTTCCGGTTCTCTAAAGGTATAGCCAGCTTAATATTAAAAATGTTAGTAAAAATAAAATGATGTCCCTGTATATGCCTCTGAATCCAACACACTTGGGTTCAATCCTCTGAAGAATGATGAATTTTTAGGTATAAAAACCGTTTAGTCTTGCCAGTGTAACTTCTATCCTCTTGTGAACAAAAATCACTAGCCTCAGCATGCTGTTTCACTCTTGGAAATGTATTATAGTACACGATTGCTTTATAAAATAGTGTGATATAAAAAATACGTGTTTTAAGATAACAATGTATAGCTATATTTTTAAAATGTAATAAAACTAAGATACCGTAACGTAATACTTTTCACTCAAACCTACTATGAAAGTTGCACGTATTATTGAAACAAGATTTCTTATAAAATAATCGCAATGCATTGTAGAAGTAATAACATCATTTTCTTTGTAAATTTTTAATTTTGATGGTTGGTAAGTTGAAGTTGAATATGTCTTTATCTTGTTATATATTAACTAGCTTGCAGTTTTAAATTAACTTATGCTTTTCACTTATAATAACTACTACATTAACGTTTCATTGTTTATTTGTTTTTTGGATTGATTGATTTAAATTATGTAGATTAACTTTTGTTGAAGTTCTTTTGTCTTTCCAGTCAAGTCAGATAATTTTGTATCTTTCCTTCCTTTTGCTATTCGTCAATTCTGACTTCATTAACTGTTGATTTCTGATAGGTAATTCATGAGTTTTGTAGATGGTTTGATCTCTGTTGGTACTGGTAAGTATTTTCTTCTCTCTCTCTCTTTTTTCTTTCCATTTTTTGTGTGCATACTGTGATGAATGCCATTAGAATATTTAATTTTGTGGAGGCGGGCGCATTAGAAATGACTCTGGCATTTCATTGAAGATATTCACTATTGAAATGAAGGAAAATATTAAAAAGACTTGTTCATGTAAACATTTTCTAAATTCATTGTAAACTATTTAACTGTCGTCAGTATTTCACTTGAAGAGAATTGAGTGACAATTTTAGACTTGTAATTATTGTCGTGCGTCTGGTGGCATTTGTAGGGGTAGGCTTAGACAACAATTTTTTTTTTAATTTTTGGGGTCATATCCCCTAAATTAAGCCTTGTAACGCCACTGGTGCATGTTATATTACAACCCCTAAACTTGCGTGTTGATTTATTTTATATGCATATATGTATTATCTAAAAAAAATTCTTATTATATATGTTGTTATTCTAGCTAATAATAATAATAATAATAATAATAATAATAATAATAATAATAATAATAATAATTCCATATATATATATATATATATATATATATATATATATATATACAGTCAGCCTGGGTAGCATAGTCAGTATAGCACTGGCCTTCTGTGCTCGAGGTTGCAGGTTCGATCTTAGCCCAGGTCGATGGCATTTAAGTGTGTTTAAATTCGACAGGCTCATGTCAGTAGATTACTCCTGCGGGAGAAAATTCTGGCACACCAGCAATCCTGATATAATCTCTGCAGTTACGAGCGTCATTAAATAAACCATAATTTTTTTTACACATACGTATGCATGTATGTATATAATTATATTATTTTGAATTTGAGTTACTAAAGTATTGCTCTTCTCTGTCATATTAATGCTACAAATATGCTCAAAATACTTTTGCTTGTTAGTTACTGTAACTGAAAGTCTTCTTGCAGTGATGTAATTTAAAATCTTAATAGCTCAGCTTTGACTGGTCATTTTCAATTGTAATGTTGAATACAGAATACTTCATCTCCCAGGTATGTAGTATATAGACTGCTATAACAGATTAGTAATTAAAATGAAAGTTGATTTTTTAAATTTTGTTTCTTTATGATCAAATATTTATATTTTGTAATACAAGCTTTAGTTATATCTATTTATACAGCAGCTTTTCAAAATGACTCAACACTTGCACATTATTATTTGCATGATGTTGTATCTTTTTGGAGAGACCTTATCTTCCATCTTCTTTAAACTTTAATGTGTAATATTTCTGAATAGCATATGTGTATATTTGCATCATAAGTGTAATGCACATTTTCTTGGGTTCACTGTTGGGGATAGATTATTATGTGGTGGATATGTTTTTCTTATAAACTGTATTTTATATTATTATTTTAATTGTCCACATTTGAAATATTAATTTCTCATGGCCTACGTATCTGGAAAAGATAATTTGGTAAAAGGAAATAATACTATAAATTGTACTTTGGTCTCTGAATTAGCGATTTACAAGTACCTATTCTAAACTAGTAATTTCCAGTCTGTGTTTCGTATGTTCTTCCATAGGCCTTTCTCACTCGTTTGTGAGGGAGGTCGACAGTGAGAAGAGAAAAATTCGTGGTTAGGTCTCCCAGATGTTCCAGTTTAGCTGGGACAGTCCCAAATTTCTAACATATATTCCCTGTCCCGAAAAGGAGTGTCTGGGATACCAAATGTTCTGGTTTTCTTCCAAAAACATGAGATGATATCGTTCATACTATATTTAAAATTTCTCAATTTTATTGGCAACCAATATTCAACTGGTAGGAATTTCAGTGGACCAAAGAGATATATATTCATATATGAGGCTTCACCGTTCTCGTTCAATAATCATGAGTATAGTTAACATATAGATATCTATTATTGGCAAGGCCTTATAAATGGATGTTAACAGTACATATTGAAAAACTGTTGTTGAAAAGTCATTTAAATATGCGCTCCTGCATACATGACTCATATGTCAAAAATGCAGGTAGTAGGCCATTGATGATGATACAAAGGAGGAGAGTTCGGCCGGCACCATGAATTGGGTTCTTGGCATAGCTCAGATGGAAAGAGCACTCAGCGCGCATAGCTGAGAGGTCCTGGGTTCGATTTCCAGTGCTGGAACGAATTTTTCTCCAATAATAGGTATCTACATGTTGATTACATATAGTCATGATTATTGAGTGAGGATGGTGAGGCCTCATATATGAATAAACACAGTGGGCCAAAAAAAAGGCACAAAACTAGAAATACTCTATTTTTGGAAATACATAATATTAATTTATAATGAATACACTGTTGGAAAGAGTAGACTTTAAAGATGAGCAGGACTTTTTATTATGTTTCTTTTGAGGCTCAATTAAAATCTTATGAAGGTCGATACACAATGATGCGAAAAATGTGGTTTATGAAGTCGTGCTGATCAAAATAACAGGTATCGTACATTAATAGGAAATAAAGTACAAGCAATGTTTTGAGATCACCAGCTTTTTTATGATGTTCTTGTATCGCAAAAGTTGTTGAATGTGGCAGCTACTGGCATGAGTACCAGCATGACAGCAGTGCACCATGTTCTGGTGCCAATATCGATTGTTGCTACTTTCACGACGACCTTTTGTGAGCTATCAACAAAATAATGAAACGTGGGAAATAATACTGTGAATTTTATTAGTAACAACAATGTAATTTATTCGTCACAACAATAATTCCTTTCTACAATTCACCTTAAACGCTCTCGTCAACAATTGGATCTCCACTCAACACCGTATTCGTTATAGCACTCCACCGACGACAATGACAATTTACTTGGACTATTACGCACAACAATGAACTGTTAATCTTAACTAATATTTACAAAGCACTATTTACAAATCAGAACTACCAGTTCTCAGTTCACAGTTCTTCTATCTCAGTCACTCGAGTTCACGGTATCTCGAACCACAGACCTTCAGAGACAGTTCACTGTACTCGAACTCGGGTCCCTCCAACTGCGGTCCACTGCACTCGAACTCAGGTCCCTCCAACTGCGGTCCACTGCACTCGAACTCAGGCCTTCGGATGCTGACGCAGATGCGGACGCACACTCGAGTCGAACTCCGGCTGGCTTGCTTGCTCTGGCTTTCTCACTGACTGAATAACTGAAAACTCTAAAACTGCTGTCGTTCCTTCTTTTATAGCAAAATCATAGTTGCGAGAATTTTCTACAGGTGTGTAGAGAATTATCTCGATATCTCTACATCGACAGACTTCTGGAATAGTCGGGAAGGTCGTTCCACATTCACTGCATTAAGTAGCAGCTGCGCGCTCAGCCTCCCCTCGCGTGTAGGCTCCTTTCCCCTTTCCCCGTGAAGCCCGCGCGATATGCTCTCTCGCGGGACGCTGGTCGTGAGTTCGATTCTCACGTCGCTGTCACAATACACAGAATTTAAAAGGGTTTGATTTCAGACAATCTATAACGTTTATATTTTAGTTGGTGTAACTTCATGAAGTGTTATTTTTAGTTGAAAAGTAACTTTTAAGACCATGTGTATAATGAAAGTGTATTCGTTTTGTCCCTTATACACTCCCTTAGAATCAATAAAACACGTTCAGTTACCTCTGCAATAATGCCCATTCAGTGAATAGCTAGTAGATGGCCCATGTAACTTGCAGCAGATGTGTTTTTTGCACATAATAATGACTTTGCAGAGGTAGATTCTGTACTGTGAATGGAACCAACATACGACATTTTTACAAAAGTAATTTATAATGTATTTTTTTAAATTACGATTCAAATGTGGACATACTTGTTAGACAATCTGTATTGAAAATGTAAATAAATATCTTTTTCACTTAATTGAACTTATTACAGTTCTGCTTAAACTGGATCTGAGTGAGAACCAGTTGAGCTTCTTACCCCCATTGGGAGATCTAAGGAAGCTGGAAATGTTGTACCTTCAACACAACCAGCTGGTTACTCTGCCAGATGTTACAGGGTGTATGGCTTTAAAGGAACTGCACCTAGCTGACAACGCTGTTAAGGTGCGGGTTCTCTCCTTGGCTTCACTTTCTTCTTGTGTGCTGTATCTTCCTGTTGTTTTATTTTGTATATAAAGTTATCACTCGTATTATTTTCTGAGTGTTTCTTGTATATATTGTATGTGAGTGTGCATGTTAATAGTTCCAACCAGGCGTGACTTAAAACACTTCATAATAATATAAAAATTCCGTGGTATCTGTAACAATTTATTTTATGTACCTTACCATACTGCGAATAATAATAATAATAATAATAATAATAATAATAATAATAATAGCCTAATAATAATAATAATAATCATCATCATCATCATCATCATAATTTAATAGAATTGCCACAAGAAATAAAATGTCTGTAGAAAATAGATGCAGATTTTAGAACTTGTAAATAGAGAGACCAGTTTAATAATAATGATTTTTGGTTTTGATGATTTATTTATCACTTGTTTATGTATTATTAGTTTCAATGTGCTATTTAACAGCAATTGACCAATAATTGATTAGCACAAGGGTTACTGTGTCTATAACAATAAAATAGAATTAGTGATAATAATAAATAAAATACCCAATGATGATGATGATGATAATGATAATAATAATAATAATAATAATAATAATAATAATAATATAATAACAGTATAAAAAAGAAAGTAAAAACTAAACATTACTAAACATTGACGAAAAACAATTCTAGTACAATTGATAAAATTATTGATATTGATTTATTATTTTGGATATTTTCTTACTGTTTTTGTACTTGAAAATATCACTAACATTAATTTCATTATAAATTTTACAGTCTTAAAAAACATATCATCGCTGCGCCTTCAAAATCTGCTATGTGTTCTTAAAACGATTTTGCAGGAGAAAGAAAAAAACACTGTTGCTTTTAATTCCATTGATATTCAAAGCTACTGCCCGTGTAATTAATTTCCTCATTTATCATGTAATGATTAAAATTATACAGAAAATAGCTTTGAAAATCAAGAGAGTTAAAAGTGACAATGCTTTGTTTGTTATCTTGCAAAATCTTTAAAAAAAAAAAAAAAAAAAAAACCATAGCGGATTATGGAGGCGCAGCAACGATATGTACATGTTGTTTGAGAAATGTTGTTATATATTGTGTGTTTGTGTGCATGCTTGTTTACGTTTGTACTTTTCTATTGTATTTTTTCTCCTAGAAATTCTCGTTGTTTTGGTAGAAATGGTTTGGTTTCAAATTATTATATAGCCTGTAATTTTGTCGTCCAATGAATAGAAATTTTTAATAAAAAATGGAGTTTATTGTATGAACTATATAGTCTTTTATAAACGCATGATAAAGATATTACACTTCGTATTTCGTCCTTATATTTTTGTTAGTAGTTATATATATCTTTTAATCGGCTTGGCTTCTTTTAAATTATTGTATTGCCTATAATTTTGTCTTCCAATGAATACAAATCTTATAAAAAAAAGGATTCGTTTGTGTACATATAGCCTATTATAAATGCATGATTCAATGTTACACTTCGTATTTCTCTCTTATATTTTTGTTAGTAGTTATATATGTCTTTTAATTGGCTTCATTTGCAACAATAGCTTGAAATTTTAAAGGAGCAGAGTGTATAATATGGTAAGATTTTCCTCACTTCTTTAATTTGAATATTTCATTCTTCATTCATGCTTGCAGTAACTAAATGTCAATTGCACTATGCCTATAGTACAATTTATAGGCATATTTAATATTTCAAAGCTGATAAATATTTCTTAGAGCAAATATATATGCGTTGAAGGTGTAGTATACACCTAAATTCTACTGCATTTACAAATGTTATAATTAACCATAATTATTTTGCACGTCATGAATTTTTCATGACGTATAAAGCTTATAACTTCATTTTTATTATTTATCTTGATCACAAGAGTCATCCATAGGCCATACACAGACGTCTCAGGTTATCTGAAAATGTATTTTTTTGTACACATGAAAATAGCCATTTTATTACCTCCATTCTTATATGTATTAGTGCTGAAAAGTAAAAAATACTCCAACTATGGGAACTTAAAGTTTTATTAGTGCATATTTTCAAAGTAAAAATTACATTAAATATTCATCTTGATGACACACTTTTAAATACTTTATATCACTTAGTAATATAGTTATAATAACCACTTTCATGTGTTAAAATAAACTAAGTTGTATATTATCTAGTTGACTAGTTTCAGCATATGTCAGCCATCATCAGAACTATTTCTCCCTGACATAAGCTGAAACTAGTCTGCTAGGTAATTTACAACTTAAAATATAACACATGAAAGTGGTTATTATAACTATATTTGTAAGTGATTACACTGAAGGACAATTTGTGCCATTTTATATTTTATCTACAATATGATACCTTCGGTATGCCAATGCTTTGATTGGTAACTGTGTTTTCTGCATCCTACATTATGTTTAGAGTTAAATGAAATTTGTTGTAGTCATAATTTAAATTCCTGTATATTGTTTTGTGAAAGTGGGTAATATGTTTTTAGCGGCGTATACCTACATTATCCAGTTGTAAATGTTTTTTTTAAATATAATTTACCATTTCCTTGAATTTGAGTCATCTAGAAATTGACATTAATACATTTGCATTTGGAAGGTTTGGCTTTGTGAACGATTATTAAATTTGCTCTCGGAAATTTATCTGATTCAATTAAACATTTTATCGAAACTTATCACAAGTTTTATTATTGTTTATATTATTAATCGCATATTATGCAATGTAATGAAATTAGTTTTTCCATGTCTGTTATATCACCACATATTGGGGTCTTCTTTTAATGTTAGAGAAACATTACTTTTAGAAACATAGGAAATACTATAGTTGTGAGAAATAAAGATTTATGACTGTGTTGGAATTAATTATAGTTGACATTTAGAAGTAGCTTGTAGAAACAATTGAAAAAAAAACGCAACTCAAATCGTTTTAATTATGATAATTCAAGATAAAACATATCAGTCTTAAAAATATTATAATGGCCGGTATCAAGGTTGTGTATGTGGATTTTTTTTGTACTTATATACAGGGTGAATCGTAAGTAATGTTATTAATTTCAAGAGGTTGTTCTTTCAGATATTTCAAACAAAAAAGGTTTAATACAATTTTGCTCGTTTTTGCTTCCTTTTCGAGATAAAAATTGTTTTATATGAAACACTTCATAGCATGTTTTGGGAAAGCCATTGATTTAATTCCCAATATGCTCAGTCAGTTTAAGAGATTCCTGTATTATGATGATAAATGATTGAAAGAATTTTAATTTTGTCCTTTAAATGTGCAGAAATTTGATCCGAACAAATGTAACTTTTCATTCTGAAATGGATTTTAAAATGTTACATTTGTTCAGATCAAATTTCTTAATTTCTGAAGGACAAAACTAAAATTATTTCAATAATTTATTATCATAATAACTGCTCTCTTAAATTGACTGAGCATATTGGGAATTAAATCAGTGGTTCTCCCAAAACACACTATGAAGTGTTTCATATAAAACAATTTTTATCTTGGAAAGGAAGCAAAAACGAACAAAATTGTGTTAAACTCTTTTATTTGAAATATCTGAAAGAACAACTCTCTGAAATTAATGACATTACTTACGGTTTACTCTGCATATCATAGGTATACTGCAATGTTTAATTATTTTATCACATCATTATTTGGATTTTGGTTGTATTCTTTAGTAATGCTTCTTTAGTACTGTGTTAATATAAGTGACAGATGTGTTCCAAATATAATTTTGAAATAATAAATAGCAATATTAAAACTGAACATGTATGCTTGACATCTAAGGACATAAATACTAGTTTTCTGCCAAGAAACAAAGGTGGAAAGTAGTTTAGAGAATAAAACTCGTCTGTTAACTGACAAAACTTAAATATTTACATTTGTTGAGATTTCGTGTTTTAGCAAAGTTGTAATTACATCTTTATTAAATATACTGTAAATTTTCAAAATGTGACTCTGTATTGTACTTGTATAAGGGGGTAATAACATAATAAATTATTAAATAAGTATATAATAAATTTCAATCTTAAGACATATCAACTTGCAAATGTTTATTTGCTATGTAATAACAATATGAACGTTTTCGCCGTTTAGGGCATCTTCAGATATAACAAAAAACATATAATCTGGACCTATAACAGTAAATTATGCAAATGACAAAGACATAATTTACTGTTATAGGTCCAGATTATATGTTTTTTGTTATATCTGAAGATGCCCTAAACGGCGAAAACGTTCATATTGTTATTACGTAGCAAATAAACATTTGCAAGTTGATATGTCTTAAGATTGAAATTTATTATATACTTATTTAATAATTTACCAGGCATATTGATATATAAAATGAATTGTAAATAATAAATTATGTTACTGAACATTATACTAGATTATGAGTAAAGAAGTATTAAATGAAATATATATTATTATATCGAGATGCTAAACAATACAATATTTTAACTTCTGATGTAAAAATTATAATTATAAGTTAATAACTGATTTTGACAGGAAATTGATGTTGAAATATTGGAAGGCTTGTCCCGTTTACGAGTTCTAAATCTTCGAGACAATAAACTTGAATTAATACCAGAAGAGATTTCATCTCTCCAACTGCTGACACGATTCGATTTGACTAACAACTGTTTAAGCACGTAAGTTCTCTTTAATGAATAGTTCTTATGTCAAAGATAGTTATAATAATTATTCTCATTAAGGTTAAGAATTTCCTATAGACCAACTGGCTTTCTGCAAGAATACAGTAAGTTTAAATACGAAGATAAAAATTGATTTGGGAAAACCTATAACCAATTTATTTTGCTTCATTTATACAGGATGGTTGACGAAGTTCAACCTGCACTTAAAGAGCACATTCCTGAGTTCGGGTAACTATTGGTTTGATTCTGAATAATCACTCATTTTTAAAAAGTGTTTCGCTTTGAACCAAGCTGCTGTAGATCTACGAAATTTGATTACTGATAGCAGTAATACAGAACAGGTCTCTGTTATTATTATACTCCCACATAATACAAGCAGTAAAAGTGATCATACTGATATGTATAAGTAACTATCAATATCAGCAGCATTAACTCCAATATTATAACGTGAATCCTAAATTGACTTCCTCACACCAGACATTGGTGTAAACTGCAGCTAGTTGTTTGGCCCATGTGATTCACATTTTTGTGATCTACTGCATTATAAGCAAAACTGAGATTCTTGAAAATCTGCTGTAAACATTACTTTGTATAGGGATAACAGATACAAGTATGCTATTTACGAAACACTGCTTTTCATGTTTTGTGAAATAAAATACTTAGTGGCTTATGGCTTTTAGAGAACCCAAAGGTTCATTGCCATCTTATTATAAGCCCGCCATCGGTTTCTATCCTGAGCAAGATTAATCCAGTCTCTACCATCATATCCCACCTCCCTTATATTCATTTCAATATTATCCTCCCATCTACGTCTCGGCCTTCCCAAAGGTCTTTTTCCCTCAGGCCTCCCAACTTTTTGGATTTGCCTATACGTGCTATATGTCCTGCCCATCTCAAACGTTTGGATTTAATGTTCCTAATTATGTCAGGTGAAGAATACAATGTGTGCAGTTCTGCGTTCTCCATTCTCCTATAACTGCATCCCTCTTAGCCCCAAATATTTTCCTAAGCACCTTATTCGCAAATACCCTTAACCTCTGTTTCTCAAAGTGGGAGTCCAAGTTTCACAACCATACAGAACAACAGCTGGTAATATAACTGTTGTATAAATTCTAACTTTCAGCTCTTTTGAGAGCAGACTGGATGACAAAAGCTTCTCAACCAAATAATAACAGGAATTTCCCATATTTATTCTGCGTTTAATTTTCTCCCGAGTGTCGTTTATATTTGTTACTGTTGCTTCAAGATATTTGAATTTTTCCACCTCTTCAAAGAATAAATTTCCAATAACCATAAAAATTATTTTTCTGCCAAAATATGCAAAATGTTGTGTAGCTTCAAAAGGAAAAGCTTCCAACAGTCTATATTGTAAACATACACGATACATTGCAATGCTACTTTTGCAGGTGTTTTGCGCTAATATTTTCCACTTTTTTTTATAGTTAAAAACAGTTTTCTTTTTTAAGATTCAAATTATTATACCAGTAACATTAATTATTGGGATTCAGACCTAAGCTTTACAATATGTTTTACTCAAAATGACCTCAGGAATTAACTTTGTGAGTACAGGTCATACTTCATGAATCACTTTGTATATGATATAATTATGTGGTTTTACAGATGTCATTGTATACTGATTGAGATTAGAAACCACAGTTTTTTTTTGTCTAGAGTACAGTGAGTTTGATTTAAGCTGAGCAACAATTTAACTGCCTGTAGCTGTACTAGCGACTTAGAAATTGATTTTATGTGGCCCACAATGTAGTCATACAAGAATATCTTGGAAACCACCTTGATAGCTCAGTAGAGCACTGGTCTGTGATGACTGTTGATCTGAATGCGAATCCCAGTGATGACAGTTATATTTTCCTTATTTCATTATTCATTATAATAGCATTAATCAAAATGGTGTTGGTAGTATTATGACTGGCATACAGATGACATTAGTTTGAGGAGTTGTTGTGGAGGGGGGGGGCTAAAGGGCGCTTTGGTGAACTTCATTAGAACTTTAAGCCTACATGGCTGAATCGACAGATGGCACCACATAGTTGAGTAGGGTTGCCAACTTTTTTTAAGAAAATAGGGAGACTAAGAAATCTATAAAATTTCACATATAAAATTGACAAATTATTCAGTTCATTTATTAAAAACAACTTCATTCTACACTTCGCCAGCTAGGCTTAAATTAAGATTTTGAGACAGATTTTGTCTTGTATAATAGTCGAAGTTGACTGCAGTTTGCAGCTCTGATTTGATTAGATGTGTCATGCTCCTGTTTAGAACATTTGTCTAATTGTTCACGAGGTGAAACACGCTCTTTCTATGAGCAATACTACTTGATATGCTTAGAACAAAACTAGCCACTTTTTCCAAATTTATAACATTAACATGATTTTATTTTAAATGGGTGAACATTAAAACCCATTCTTGGCAAGCATTACTTTCTATAAAGACTGCACATTTCAGTGCGTCTCTTGAACAAAATTCATCATATAAACAATCATCATTCACGGCAAAATAAAATGTTTAGAATAATGATTTTTATATTATGCAAAAATAAGGGAGAAAAAATGCTTGAAGAGAAGGAAAATACAGGAGCCGGGAGACTGCTGAAAATTAGGGGCAAATACGGGAGATCCCTGAAAATATGGTAGGGTTGGTAACCCTAAAGCTGGGTCATGATATCTACAAAGAAGAGAAGATTACACTAGACATTAATACAGTTCTTATACAGAGATAAAAAGTGTTTTCGACATCCTCTTTGAGGCCAGTGAGTGGTTTTAAATCAAGCTGTGGTTTTACTTTTTAAAGTAAGGCATTCAATGCTGTCGCTATTTCAGCACTACCTCAGCTCTGTCCCGGCTGAACGCAGCCATTGATGTTATTTTGTGTGTACTAAGATTTGTATACGTAGTTAATTTTTAAATGTAATACTCACTGATTAATAAAATTCTTATAGTTGAATTGGTATGGTATTTATAAATAAATATTTCAACAGAATTTTAAATAACAAGAGATATTGTGAAGTAGTTTGAATTTTTTTTTCTGGTTCTAGGTTACCTGACATAGTAGGTTTTTTACCACATCTCCAGAGTTTGCAATTGGATGGAAATCCTCTTCGTTCAATTAGGAGAGATATTATTCAATGTGGAACGTCCCGAATACTGAAATTCCTTCGTGAACGTTGTAAGGGTGAAGGAAATATTACTGTTGGATCTGAAAGTAACTTTACTTCATCAGCTGAAGTCAAATTTCCAGACAGGTATGTATCTGTGTGTGCATGCATTTTGCGTTTGGGTGTCTGTGTGTCTGATCTGACTACTTGTGTTAATTAGAGAACAAGAGAGGAGTAGAAATATTTTTTTACTTTCTCATTCTACAAAGTTCCTTTTAAGTGATGTTACTAAAAATTATTTTGTTACTTTCGCGGAATTCACGTTTCCTATCTCCGTTACCAAAAAAAATGGTTTGTGGAATGCTGTCTTTCTGTCTGTCTGTTTTCGAGACTAAAGTGTTAGACATATTATATTGTTCATACTCATTATCTATATCAGTTTATCTGGGAATGACGCACATGAAATATAATTTTTAATAAAAAGTAATGTGCCTTTGTTTAAAATCAGACTTCAACAGTGGTAATCTACTGGTACTTGGAGAATCATCAGGCGATTTTCATCAGGATGTTTTGTATTACATAGAACAGTCACTGTCAGATAGCATGATTCTGTGCAGTGGGCACATTTCCCCTCTGCGGGTAGCAGTGAGCGTGTAAAGGAGGGGAGGTTACGTTGTGTAGAAATAATAGGAGTAACTGCAGCGATAACAAGCGTCATAGCTGTACGATGTCCGACATTGATTCGTTCACCCTGTGCAGGAAAGTATCTGAAACCCGGTAGAGCATTGTAATGACGGAGCCTGACATCTAACAAACTGACAATTGAGAGGAAGTTCGTAACAACAAATCAACATTTTGTTAAAGAAATTTAGTAATTATAATTATAGAGTTTTATTTACTTTTTGTTGTGAAATTAGCCCTCTAGATACAGATACTAGAGAGTGCCTCATTCTTAAAAGATTACTGGTCCCTAGTTGTAAACCAGTTTATTACGCATGAGTGAACTACTGAAGTAAGATCTGATATAGGTATTTTAACACTTGTATCACTTTAAATTACTGTTATCGTGAATAGAGCAATATCAGAAATGGTTATATATGTAATATGTATTGTTATTTTATGTAAATTTGTGAAAAATTAATTATATACAGTAGAGCTTAAATTATTGTCGTTAATTCGTCCACAGAACTGCGATGATGATCGAAATGATTGTAATAGAATCATTTAAACCCATGTTATAGTTACATTATCATTCTGGAAATAAAATTTAGTCACATAGTCTTCCTTTTGGGTTATAATTTCGAACAAAATTATATATTAAAAGAAATATGATCCCTGAATATTGTCACATTGATACAATTTCAGATGTCTGTGTAACCAGGATAGTAGCACTAGGACAAATTACTTATACAGGGCCTGGCAGAATGATCTCCCCTATTAGAAACATAAATAACAAGAGCAACATAGATCCTATTCAAAATTTTATTTTATCCTCTTACAGAAGAATGTTTGCCATTTTGACATCACTTTGTAATATCGTCCAAATGGTTACCCACACGAGCTATACACTCTTCAAACAGTGACTGTGCGTCCTTCTTTCTCAAAAAAGCATGGCTCTATTACTTAAAATTGTGCAATAGCACACCAAACAGTAATACGCTCACTGTGGAGAGGTCGCTGACTGGGACCAATATGGAATGTTTTGTTTGTTGATGCAGCCTGACAAATGAAAATGAGGTTAGTCATTACTGAGCACAACAACATTTTCCAGTATGGTGTCACAAGCATCTTGGCGGTTGAGCCAGTCATGTTGCCGAAGTTCCTGAACCACCCAGATATTTCCAATACCAGAGCATGTTTAATGGCTGAACGTCGTGGAGATGTGGTTACAGCATGCCTCACTGCTGTGATATTTTTGAGAGCCCAAACATTGTGACATCTACCGGATGACTTCTGTTTGAAAGTTGAACCTTTCGTCTGATATTCCTCACCCATGTCAGTAGAGTTTTTTTTATCAGGAATTCTTTTGTGTCGACCTACTCTAAAATGGGCACGAAATTACCATAGCATTGCAATCACAGTCACCATTTTTTAAAAATGCTCAACAAAATGTACGATGTTTACCTCTTCACGCCATGATGGTAGCTGAAATGGCATGGCTTGTGTTGCTCAAAAATATATGCCACTCAGTGCAACTATCAATGGCGGCCAATTCAAACCAAGGAGATCATTCTGCTGGACCCTGTACATGATATGGCAAAAATGACGATTAATAGGATTTTGATTATCGATATAATAAATGACAGTTGGTAGACACGTTGACAGTTAAAAATGATAATTGAAGCTTCACTGTATATTCACTTATATTGTACAATTTATAAATCAAATCAAATGTCTTATTTATGGGATTTATGAAAAGTGAATTTGCTATGCAGTCCAGAAAAGAAAGTTCATCTTATTTGCATGCAAATAAAATTATATCATTTATGTCTTTTGAATAACAGTTCACGAAAATAAAATGTGAAAAGTATCATTCACAACATAAAAAATGAGCTAAATTTTTGCGAAATGTTTAAAACGTTTATTAAGATAGTATGTGTAATCTTCACAACACTTTTTTATGAGGGACTTGTTAGTAAAATGAGCATAATGATTTTTTATTAGGTATATGATGAGAAATGGCCGAGCTTTGAGTTTAGCCATGCAAGATCTTACAGAGATTCCAGATTCTGTTTTCCTGGATGCTGTGGAAGCTGAAGTTACTTCTGTAGACATATCAAAGAACAAATTGAAGGAAGTTCCCCTGGGGTAAGTTGATTGCCAGATGTTTTGTAACATTGCTAAAATTTTGTGATATTGAACATTTTTATTTCAAATATTACCTTTCTTTATTGGTAGTATTATTTGGCATACAGTATTATGTGGTTTGTAATCTGAGATACAGTTTATGGATATTCAGTTATGACAGTTAAGATTTTTACAATTGTATGTAATAATTGTGTTTTCACATTATTGCAAATGTCTTTCATTGATGGATGTATAGAATGATAGCTAGAATTAAAATTATGTGTTACTGATATAAGTTCTACTGATTTATGTCATACAGAAAAAAAATTATTTACATGGTGCTACTTTCGTTTTTAATACATGACAAATGGAATAACTTTGGTTTTTGTGTTTGCCTCATTCCTTTACTCTACTCTGGGTCCTTATGTGCAGTAAACCGTTAATGTGCTAACTCAAAATTTTCTCGGGCTTCCCCAAGAAAATTTTGAGTTATCACGTCACCAGGAAAGCTTCAGTAGTTACATTAATGTGCTACAAGATTTATAGCCATGATTCAGTGGATTGATGTTTTGATTATATTATTATTCTATGACATTCTTCATGTTCTTAATTTTGCAACTGGGATTATCACGACATGAAAAATATAAAGTCGAGTTCTTAAAGAGTGGGAAGGACGTTTTAATACTACTGTGTGCTTTATTTTAATGTTATAAATTGCAGTTTGTGTCATTTTTTTTTTAAATCGTGTCCAATAATTTAAAATGTGTTGATGCTTTTATGATGATTCAATCGTGGTATTTTTGTATCATACATGGGAGAGAAGACTGCTGAGGTAGAGGAGATAAGAGTAAATATAGTATTTTGCAATGGATGTGCATTGTCAAGGCTGGATCTTTCCTTTATTCTTTCCATCCAAACTTGGTACCTATCGTATCTTCTTTCTGTAGTCACATATTTTTGTTTAGGCTGAAGAATCTCGCAAGTCGCATCACAGATTTGAATGTCAGCTGTAATTTGCTCACCATGATATCTTTGGAGTTGGGACTATGTCAAAACTTGCAGTACCTGGACTTACAGAAGAACCTACTTGAAGATTTGCCTCAGTCATTTGAATGTCTAACAAGACTCAGAGAGCTTGTTATAGCTTTTAATAAGTAAGTTGTTGCTTTAATATATTATTAGTAAGATAAGAAAAATTGTGACTATGATGGATTTGTTTAAGTGTTAATAGAGCAAGGTTAGTTAATTTCATTACAGTTCACTTCTCTTTTACTTCAGTTCATGGTTTGACCAGATATGTTCAGACTTGTCAGATCTTTTCAGCTTCGTTTATAATGTTCATTTTGCTTCCTTTTTTTTATTCTTTCCTTTTCTCTCTATGTTTTTTTATATGTTCTGATTTTTTTACTTTTTCTAGGTTATTCAGAATTTCGGATTAGCGGGATTCACACTAGTGGGGTTCTAATTTACTTACTTACAAATGGCTTTTAGAGAACCCAGAGGTTCATTGTCGCCTCTACATAAGCCTGCCATCGATCCTGAGCAAGATTAATCCAGACCTTACCATCGTATCCCATCTCCCTCATATCCATTTTAATATTATCCTCCTATCTACATCTCGGCCTTTCCAAAGGTCTTTTTCCCTCAGGTCTCCCCACTAGCAGTCTATATGCATTCCTGGATTCATCCATATGTGCTACATGTCCTACCCATCTCAAATGCCTGGATTTAATCTTCCTAATTATGTTAGGTGAAGAATATAATGAATACAGTTCTGTATTGTGTAACTTTCTCCATTCTTCTGTAACTTTATCCCTCTTCGTCCAAATATTTTCCTAAGCACCTTATTCTCGAACACCCTTAACCGCTGTTCACCTCTCAAAGTGAGAGTCCAAATTTCACAACGATATAGAACAACCGATAATATAACTGTTTTATAAATCCTAACTTCCAGTTTTTTTTAAAGCAGTCCTGATGACAAAAGCTTTTCAGCTGAATAATATAATAGCAGGCATTTCTAATATTTATTCTGCATTTAATTACCTCTTAAGTGTCATTTATATTTGTTACTGTTGCTCCAAGGTATTTTAATTTTTTACTGTAATTAATTTTACAAAATACTTTATGCTCGACCATGCCGAAATGTAGTAATTATACACCTGTTAGCAGTCCTTTAATGCATGTCATTAACGTACACCTATTCATTAAAGTTCAGGTTTTCGATTATTCTCGGATATGCAATCGAAAGACGAGGGAAACATCACGGAGGCTGGAAATCCAATACTGTTGCAGAAGGTTATGTTCTGTTACTATAATAATTAGCGTTAATTGTAAATAATATTCAAATAAATTCAATTTGTCATCACGTTTTTCAATTCTAAATCAATTTCCAGGTTATACATTCTCTGCATTACATCAAGGTCAATGACATTATTGTTCCTCGGAAAAAATCAATACTTTCGCGTCTGCGCACATCTCACAATTCAAGAGCTATGAACAAGGTCACTTCCGATCTTCTGTCAAATACAAATAAAATGTATACTTCTGAATAATTTAAAGTTAGAAATATGGTCGAGCATAAAAAGTTGTATGAAACTTGCCTATAATGGTAATTAAGACGCTCGTATGAAAATTATGAAACTTGCTTGCCCTCGTTTCATAAACAAACATACTTGCGTCTTAATTACTATCATTATAGGCTCGTTGCATAATGTACTATTATCTTTCGATAATATATAATTCATGATTATTTCATTTACAGGTTCTCTGAATTACCTGAATGCGTGTACAAGTTACCAGGTCTTGAGATTCTGATTGCTCGTGGCAACCAGTTGACAAAAATAGACATTTCAGGACTCTCCCAGTTGAAAAGACTAGCAACATTGGATCTGGCCGACAATAATATTAATCATGTGCCACCAGAGTTGGGAAATATGACTCAATTGAGGTGAGTACAGAAGTTAAACTTTTTTGTATTACCTATAATGTCAATTATAAATTACTCAAGTTATTCTCGAAATTGAGTAGATAATTAGAAAGTGCAGTGTTATGTCTTGGAAAATGTTGGTTTTATAGACTTTGTACCTCAAGAAGTGGGTGGCTGGCTTTTAAAAATAATTATACTTCGATAATGAATTGCTCACATAGTTGTCCTTAGTGTTTGATAAGTTATTACACTTGCCATTGGAGCTAGGTTTCACTAGGGTGATGCAACCGTAAGGAAAACAAAGATCTTTATCACGGAAGATAAGTGAAGACTGGAATCGAATGTTGTTAATTTATGGTATGTAAAAGAGCACTTCCCTTAAATGAGGGTGCTACAGTCAAAATTGATCGAGCTTTTGTAGTCCATAACAAAATTAAACTTTAGTCGTGATTATCCTCATCTAGCAGCTCCAGTTTTAGTAGTAGTCATTCTCTGCTTGAAATCTAAAATTGTTTTCCCTTGAGAAGGTTATTTCTACCAGAATGCTACAGTTTCGCAGCATTATCACGAAACATTACACTTGAACAAATATTGATTTTTTTTATACGAAACATCCTATCAGAACCTAAAGGTACAGTCACACGTCGCTACTTTTGCAACGATGCAGTACAAAAAACTGCGCAACTCTCGTACTGCGACGTGTGAACAACGGTGCAACCCAAAGTAGCGGCTGCCGAACCTGTTGCTCGCTACTTTTTGATGCTGTGCGCAGCTTAAAAGTAGTGACGTGTGAATAGGGTTCTCAGGGTTGCAGCCGCAGCATTTTTGATATCGGTTTTGTTGAAACTTTAGCTGCGGTTGCAACCAGTGTTGCCACCCAAATGTGCCAATGATACTTTTATTGTTTGAATGTATTTTAATGTTAGATGTGATGAAAATAAATTATTTGTAACAGTTATTAAATGCACAACAAAGTCTGAGCATATTTGCTGACGATATAATTCACTTTTTTAATTTTCTGTAGCGTAGTTTCAAACAGGAGGGTTGCCAACATTGATTACGTGAATATGCTGTTGGTTATCATTTAAGTATATAGGGTCCACACCTGTAGAGTAACGGTTAGCGCGTCTAGCCGCAAAACCAGGTGGCCCAGGTTCGATTCCCAGTCGGGACAAGTTGAGGTTTTTTCCGGGGTTTTCCCTCAACCCAATTGAGCAAATGCTGGATAACTTTCGGTGTTGGACCCCAGACTCATTTCACCGGCATTATCACCTTCATCTCATTCAGACGCTAAATAACCTAAGCTGTTGATAAAGCGTCGTAAAATAACCTACTAAAAAAAAGTATATAGGCGTTTTTAAAAGCTTTATAGTAAAAATAATGCCAATTTCTGAATATTAGTTAGGACAGAAAAGAAAATAATTGATAAGTAAGCTTTCGCATGAGTTTATTAATAATGCGAACATAACCACAAAATGTACATTGAGAAGTCAACACGGAGATGGAAACCTGCAGCATGACTGCGGCTGCAAAAGTAGCGCCTTGTGTGTGAACAGACTCACAACCTCCAGTTGCAACTTTTGCTGCACTCGGGTTGCGCAGCACGAAAAGTAGCGTGCAGCGTGCTACTTTTGGCTTACGTGTGAACACGACACGCAACTTTTGCAGCTGCAGTACAAAAGTTTCGCAGCAAAAGTAGCGACGTATGACTGTACCTTAAGACAGTAATTTTTTTATTAAAAAACGTGTTTTTAGCTCTGACATTTTATATTTTTAGAGGACATAAAATATTTCCGTTTATTTTATTCATAGTACTGTAATAAGTGTATTTCCCATTCTGATAATACAATAAAAGTAGCACATTGTGCGTGAGTGTTTGTACAGTGCATAGCATATACAACTTACTAGCGTTATAACCCGTCATAGCGCGCATGTTTAGTGGGAAGATCTGACCATTCTTTCACACGGGGGAAAAACGAATCAGCAGTGAATATCAGTGATTTTGGTCAATAGTCTTGTACAAATAATGTGCCAGTAAGAGATAATAAGAAAACGTTATATGAAATTTAAATTTAAATGATGTTTTATTTAACGATGCTCGCAACTGCCAAGATTATATCAGCATCGCCGGTGTGCTGGAATTTTGTCCAGCAGGGATTCTTTTACATGCCAGTAAATTTACTGTCGTGAGCCTGTCACATTTAAGCACTTAAATGCCATCAACCTGGGCTGGAGTCGAACCCACGACCTCGGGCACAGAAGGCCAGCACTCTACCAATTGAGCCACCCAGGCCGACACGTTATGTTGATGTTATCTTTTATCAAAGCATATGTTGCAAGTGATGTCCAGCTTTCTGGATGCAAGAATCACATCAGAGAAACCTTCAGATATTTAGACAAGAATACAGCTAAGTCATGGGAAATATTCACGTATGACATGTCACAGAGATTAGCATTAAGAGGACTGGAAATTCTGGACTTTCATCCTTATAGTAATTGCAGTATAGTTAAAATGTCTCTTTACAGTGCACCAAATTAGAATTTTTTATAATACAGTAAAACCTCTCTAAAACGAAATGCGATCGTTCTAGAATTTTTTTTCCGTTTTCATAGGTTTTCGTTTTACAGAGGGTTTGAGAATAAATGAACGAAACTGCAAGAGGGTTGGAAGAAGTAATGGTACAGGAGGTCAGTAACTTGCCCGGGTTCTTGACAATAAGCACAGAATAGTGACAAGGTTAGAGAAGCTTCACCCCAACACCTGACAAAGAATAGTGAAAGTCTTCCAGTTCATTGCATGCACAGTCACGCAAAAAGTTATGCCATATTTCGTACAGTATTATCGCAAAATTAAAAATGGTTTGATAGAATTTAGCAACAGTTAGGCTTAAAATTATCCGTTTTAGTCAGGGTTTTTTTTTTTTTTTTTACCTAAATGGTGCCCAAAAATGTTTCTTTTTTCGCATTAGGCAGTTTTCCATTTTAAAGTATTATGTTACATAGGAAATCATTCCGTTCCCAAATTTATTTTTCGTTTCTGCAGGTTTCCTTTTTATAGAGGGTATGTTTTAGCAAGGTTTTACTGTACAAGACTGATACTTTATTTACTTTAGACCTGGATAAATAAAAACCACACACAAAATTGTCTCTTCAAAGATTTTAACATGGTGAACTAAAGTTATTGATAGCAAAAGAAAACTGGCTTATTTTTTTACTTTACTGAAAAGTGAATGGATAATTAGGAATTGAGGCTCAATTTAATTATCGATTTTAATGAGGAAATAACAGCTCATGCCTTTAAATCTGGTTATTGAACAGTTGTGTCAGATCTAGAGGGCAATGTAATATCCAGTGATAACTTAAGATAGCTTTCAATTACAATAAATACAATATTCCAAACACATCATCCAGATATTCAGGAATAGTAACTGGCTAAATTAACGAGGGTGATGAGGATCTTCTAGCCATTTCATTGGAATAAGTACCGGTATATGCAGGTAGGTTTTCATTTACTTAATATTGGTTAATTATTATCATTATATCATCATCATAATCATAATCAACATTATTGTTACATTCATAGCTTTTGTGTTTAGTTAAAGCTAAGTTACCAAATCAATCACACGAAATGTGCTTTCAGTATAGTGGTTAATTAGTTGTCAGTCTTATGCTCCTTCTGCCCAAAAGACTTTCGATGTTATGTGAGTGTATAACAGGGTATAACATAGTCTGCACGAAGACTTGTATGATGCATTGTTCACATCGGATGTAGTAAACCGCATTTCCTGCAAACAGTTCACACCAAATTCATTGTAATTCTCTACTAGTCCCTCTAAAATCTCTTCGCATCAAAATATAGCCACCGGTGCATAACATAGGTTACTGCCGAAATTTTTTGATAACTCTCGAGTTAGTAAAAGTGAATGTACACAATATCTGTGGAACAAATGTAGAAATATTGACGTTACCAAGCAACTGACAAATTGACTGAAACAATTAAGCCACAAACATGTTTCTTAACAATATTGAATGAAATTATGGTGACTATTTCGTTTATATGACGTCATTCCACTTTCGACCAATGAAATGTAATGAAATTTTGAATTCCAACCAATCACAGTCAGACTTTGCGATCATTTCTGCAGCTAGATTTATCGCTATCAATTTATTGCATGGCCGTTCTTTTGTTTAGTCGTTGTTGCCAACTGTATCCCCGTAAATTGATGATCATGAATACATTAAGATGCAACTACATGGTTAAACTTTTCTTTCAACTTTAAAGCAATGAATGCAAGATTGATGTTTAATATTAATTAATATATTTACGCAGTGAAGACCATGTTCAAAACGGCGCACCATGTAGACACAAAATCTTTATGCATCTTAATTGAATGTATCTTTTAAACTTAATTCTTTCAATATTCTTCCCAGATTGCACGCATACGTGATTGGAATATTGAACTGTGTAGATGCAGCTTTAGTTCTGTTACACACTACAGCGAGAATGCGTTTGTCGAGCTATAAAAAATGCTTTCGTGTAGCTGCCTTTCGTATGGCGTAATAAAATTCGTGTTTTAATTAGGCCTATCTATACAGAGATGGCTTCACTGTGTAGCAACATGTCTCGTTGTGAATACATAAGCATTGGTATATAGCTGTCCCCACTGTTACTGTTAAATTAAATTATGATTTCAGCAGATAATGAAAATGTATTTGTTATAATAATAAGAGAGAAGTGCAGTACATGTAATTAACATTGTTAAACCCGTATTTCGTTTTTCGCAATTAGCATTACTGAATAATAAAATCGAATTCCTTTATTGCAATAATCGATATTCATCTACGAGTATTTCAACTTCACAATGTCTGAATAGGTTAAGTATTCGTTAATATACAATTATCAACATTCTGTGATCGAATTTTAGGGATATATTATTTAAATTTTTATTTTATTCACGAAATAGTCCTAATAAATGTCGCTCGTGGATTTATCGGCAGATCTCAGACCTCTCGTGACATTACTACAGAATATTCCGTAGTTTTTTCGATGGAGGGAATATATTTCATGATTATTTATTGACATATTTCGCACAGTGTCCCAAATTTCGCGTTATTTCGCCAGTGTTTTTTTGTTTTTTTTTTGTTTTGTTTTGTTTTTTTTGTTTTTTTTTGTTTTTTTTTTTTTTTTTTTTTTGCTTAAATATGATGTTTTAGATACCTGGAATGGTAAATGTAACAAAAGAAATGTAATTGTGAAAAATTCCGCATGTATAACTTGTTACCGAAAAGTACAGTATATTAACCATTGCAGTATATGCCAATATTTCAATGCATTGATTGGAAGTTCTATTATCTCCATGAGGAAGATCCATGGCAAGGGAATCTTTGGATAATTGGTTCTTTCATAGTAGACGTGGACTGCCAAATGCTCCATCTTCATGGGTAGAAAAGTTTGGCTGAACTTTCTTGTGCTGTAACTTTCATAACTTTCACATCCAGATTCAAAACCAAGTCACTGAATCATTTATGGATATCTGTGAATGAAGAATACCCATATTTAAGCAGAAGAGCTTTAAAATTATTTGTAACTTATTCAACCAGAAACACCTGCAAAGCAACTTTTTTTGCCTATCGCAATTAATACAAAATACTGACTGTAAGACTGTATTCATAATGCGAATATGAATGTAAACATAATGTTGACATGGAAGGTAACAAACATTCCTTTAAAGTCGACCATTTACAATATTGCAACTGTAATGATTAAATTAATGTTTACGTGAATTTAAATAACAAAAATCACAAGACAGCAGTGACTGCAGTAGAGAATTAAGACTCGACTCGAAGTACGGAATAATCCTGTTATTGTATTTTCCGAATCTAATCGTATTTTGTGTGACTGTCCTCGTATTTTCTCTATTCAATTGTATTTTATGTAAAAGTGAGTAATTCAGCCAATCACAAGACAGCATTGACTCTGAAAAATTAAAGAATCAAATCAAAACACAGGATGAAACAGTATTGGAATTAGTACCCAAATTCTGTCACATAGAATGTAAACTGAACTTGTTGCCCCAGAAATAACATTTAATCAACTACTCCCAACAGTTGATTCCATCAATCAATGGCACCGTTCAAGAACCAATACATTGGTTAGCCTTTACGTTTGTTTCTCATTCTGAATATACATTTTTTACTTATGTATCCTTTTACGTTAGATTGATATGTTTACATTTAAGTTTGGAAAGCTTTCTTTCTGAATAAAGTTTTCATAGTCAGAATTTGAACCTTCTGAAGCATCAACCAAGTGGTGGTGGTGGTTTCTTGCTTTCCCATGAAGTCCCGTTAGCGTTCTTGTAGGTGACGTCTTGAAAGCTAAACAACTCTAAAGATGATCCTTATTCATTGTAGACTTGTCTTCACGACACGGGATACAATTTGGAGAGTTGAAGATTCCAATTTTATAAAGATGTGCAGCCAAATAGTCGTGATGTGTTAACAATCTAAATGTTGCTACAGCATCATTTGAATTTTTAAGTGCTCCAACAGTTTTTTTTCTGGAAGTTTCTTTTAATTATAATTTTTATAGAATGATAGGGTAAAGTTTGATTTGGTTTCTGTAAAATTTTGGTGCCCTTCTTTGCCAAAAAATCAGCAGTATCATTACCCTGGATCCTGCAATGAGAGGGTATCCATTGAAGATGGATAATTTTATTTCGTTTGAACAATAATCTGATAACCTTCTTTATTTCTAACGCTTTACTGAAGATGGAGAATTATTAGTTCTTTCCTTGTATAGCCGAAGTTGAATCACCAAAAATAACTGCGCACTGAAATGAATTTATTCTGTAAGAAGATGTGTTAGTGCCATCTCTATTGCCTGAATTTCATCGTCAAAGTGGGTGGAGTTTTTCCCAACTGCGACATGGAAGCTAAATAATTTTGAGTAAATTTAAGCTCCAGCTCCGTCCTCTACTTTCAGTCTGGATCCATCTATATAAATATGTAGCCATTGTGGTTCAGGGTAATAGACAGTAAATCGTTTCCAGTGTAATTTGTTTTAATTCATTGGAAGTCTTATCGCTTTTTAGGACCTGTTCAATTAAACTTGTGTTATGGATGATATATCTTCCATGGGTAATATAGGTAAGAGCCTTGCATATTAATACAATTGATAAACATTGCAGATATTTATAAAACGTAATAATCAACAATAATAAAAATGACAACACAGCAAAAGGACAAATCACAAAATCTTTCTTCCCAAATATAAACGATCGGTTAAAATTGAAACTTAACATAATCCCAAACTTCACAACTACAATAACAGGACACAGAAATATAAAATCTACATAAATATAAAATAATAGATAGCTCCTTATGTCCATGCAGCAATGACGAACAAACAATAGGTCATTTGTTATACAATTGTAAATTACTTGAGAGAGAAAGAGACATTCTGAAAGCGGCAGTTCTAAAGACTGAAAACTGACCAGTGAATAAAGACAGACTAGTGCACAAATACCATAAGAACTTGATCAAATTTTCTAACAATATACAATTTGACAAATTACAATGAAAGAAAAGTACAAAATTCATCCATCTATATTGCCTATAAAATAACTCTTAGAACAATATAAAGTAATTATATGAACATAGTTTAAGGTAAACCAATGCATGTAATATTACTCCACAGTAATGGAGCATGCAGACTGTTAAAAAATAATAATAATAAAAAAATAAAATAAAATAAATAAAATGAACTGTCGATATTAATGGCCTACGAAGTTAAAGAAAAGAATAGTTTGGTATTACAAATTTATTCGAGGCAGAGGATAACGCCAATAGTAATTGTGAATCACATTCAGGACTGTTCAGTTAACTGCTCATTAATATGTAAAGAATTAAACACAATATATATACTATATTGGAGCTGCAGTGTTCAGAGCTGATTTAACCCACCTTTAGATGTAGTCTTTATATTTCTAAATTGTAAGGTCAAGGAAACCTAGTTTGTATCACATATGATACGTAATGAATATTTCACAGATGGGAATAGAGTAACTGTGTGTTCACCAGCCAGCCCCTTGCTGTTGTTAATACTTGAGTAATCAAGAAAATCTCTGGTTTTGACACTTTCATGCACACAAACCTTTAATTCCTAGAAAAGTAGGAAAGAGACAATCCAAAATCTGAAGTGTGTTAAGAGGCAAACAAATAATGCCATCTATATGATTAGAATCATAGAAAACCTTTATCTTCTATCATAAAAATATAATTTTTATTTTAGATGTTTGGAGTTGACGGGTAACAGTTTCAGACAACCCCGTCATGCAATTTTAATGAAAGGCACTGTAAGTATCTTGTCATATCTTCGGGATCGAATACCACAAGACCAGTGACAGCACTTGGAATGCAGGGATTTTGTAAGTTAATGTAGTTCAGAAAGAAAAAAAAATATTTTCACTGACATCATTTTAACTTTGATATAATTGATGGAAGAAAAATAAGAATTTTAAGAGTTAACTGTTGTTCATACCTTCATAGCAGTGTCTTACTCTCAGATTTTATGAAAATATTGTACTCTCAAGAAATATATACAAAGGCATAGCGATATCGCTACTAATACAGTTCTTATATTGTAGTCAGTATTTTCAGTTTTAATGTACAAAATAGTAGTTGTTAATTTTTGATAAAAATATTTAGTACTTCTTATTGTTTTCTTGGTAACCAATCACTATATTAATGTTATCAAAATAATTTAGTTTTTGAATCTGTTTGTCATTATTTGTTTTGAATTTCCATTACGTGTGAAAAAATATCAAAATGATTTCAGTTTTACATTCCAGTTTTTCTGAGCAGAAATATAAAACACATCCTATATAAGAGTATACATTCACGAAGTTACAATTCGTGATGGAAATTTGGTCCCTACCATTGTAAAATAATGGTCCCAACTATTATTTGTACCATATTTATAGATTGCCTAGACAATTTGTACCCTATTAGCGTTTGTACGAGCTTATTGAATGCTAATCTAAACACTTCATTTGTGTTCTGATAGCTACGTCTGTAGTATATAAACAGAACATTCATACCATCTTTCGCACCTCAATTCTTTTTTTCTCTCACCTTCTCTGTGTTGGTGTATAAATATCCTTTGTTATATTAGTTTCTGTTTCTCCTTCTCGGATGTTGTGGTCCTCAGACTACCCACTATTTGACAATTTTGTAGAATTATTACAGTTTTCACTAATCTCTATTTTTAATTAAACCAGAAATGAACAACCATCTCTTAGTAACAGAAATGCATTATTTTAAAATTTTACAAAAATGAGTCACTGTCTCTTAGCAACAGAAGTGCATTACTTCTAACATTTTTACAAAAAAAAAATATTATTTGCTCCACTGGGGACTAATTTTCCAGTACGAATCTCTAAAGTGTGATATCATCACAGGATAGATTTTATTCTGAGATGAATTATTGTCACAGATTCTAATTGTCGGGGCCCCTACTTTTATCAGTATTAAAGGTTACTAATGAGGTGATTTTGTGGTTGGGTATTAGAAATGTTTTAAAATCCAGTGGGAAAAATATGGATTACATGTGTCTGTCTTGAACTAACTTCTTAAAGCTAGAACCACTATCTAGTACATATAGTCACGAAGGTCAATACATAGAGAATATGCATCCAATGACAGTTGAACTTTAGTTGCTAGCCACTAGGATCGCTACTATTGCCTCATCACAGACAATGCAAAATAGTACTGGCACAGTCTATTGTTCCTAGTACTCTCAGTTGCTAACAGCTTGGAGTGCTGTATCGTGAGAAATGCAAAAAATCACCTCAAGCTTCATGACTGTATGTACTAGACTGTGCTAGAACAGTGATGGTGGTTACCATGTATATGCAAAAATTGGTAGCATTTTCTGTTGTTATGAATTAATAATTTATTTATATAAAATGTATTAGAGATATACATAAGTTCATATGTAATATAATTGTACAGTGATTTACATACTATTGTAAAATATTATGATTTCTGTATCTTCTTCAGGTGATATTATTATAGGCAGCTTCATTTGGTTTCTTTTACAATATTGTTAATGCTTCTCGTTTTACTAAAGAATATTATATGGTGTAAGAGTTGCATATACTTGTGGTGATTTTGAAGGCATTTAAGTAGATTTATTATGCGAGTTTCAGTTTACTGTATTGGGTAATTAATACAGTGTTAAGTAACATTATTTAAATATATTTGTGATTTAGTCAATAACATCAAAATAGAGGCATATGTGTTGATTAATACAGTGATTTTCAAAATGTTTCGATACTTAGAATTAATTCTACTGAAATACCCACATTTTCTTGTATTAGTCTTATATTTTCTTAAAGTGGTTTCGTGGGTAAAAAGTAAATTTAATTGTTGTAATGTATGAAAAGGAAAAAAGTATGACAAGGTTTATTGATCATGATACACAGATTAGTATGTTGTTGTAAATGTACTCGTAGTTAATTTAGCATGTATTAAGTAACAATACAAGCATTTGTATGGTAATTGTGCAGAAGGTGCAGATAGAAAATCATTAGTTAGTTATTTACTTATGTTTTAAGTAAAAATGTTTATCTTGGTGATCATAGCCTACAGAATTAATTTTTGTTATTATTTAGTTTCGTTATTTTCTGATCCCTATTTTGGTTGATAGCCTTCATTACAGCCTTTTTTAAATTGAATGTCTAATCAGTGCAGTATTGTACAGATATTTTCAGGCATTCAATTCGATTGAATTTATTGAACATGTAGATGTTTTACTAGTATAATTTATAATACACTCTACAGATTATAGCAGCAGGAAACTAGATGAGGGATATTACATGGTCGTCTAGATTTTGTTTACACTATATATCTTTTCATATATCGTCGTCGTTCCTGCAATAACTCCTATGTGCAAAATATAAACTTTTTCCGTAGGTAGAAAAAACACATTTATTCATCCTATGGCAGCCGTACATAGGAGACTGTGAATTTTTACATTTTCGAAAAAAAGAAATATAATTACATATAGGAGATTTTATTATTCGCTGTATCACTATTTAAGTTATTTAATAGAGAAAAAATCTGAAAATCGATAAATATGTCACATAGGAGTTATTGCAGGAACAAGGACATGTATATTGTTTTTTATGAGAATTGAATTCGGTACTTTATGTGGATTTCAGTTTTACTTCCCTCCTAAATGATGATATACTATGATTTTTATCTCTCGTACAAATCATTTTACTTCAGCTGAACTTCTGCCTGCTAATCTGCAGAGACGAGTATTCTATTTTCTGGATAATGTAGGGAATTTGTCGATGTATTCATAACTGGCACTACAGCCCATGAAAGGTCCAGACATCTTCCAATATTTGAAGCCATGCTGTTGTATACTGAGTACACTGCCTTCATCTGCTAACTCCATCTCTTCTCAAATCATACTCCACATCTTGAATCCATTTGAATGTAGGCCTGCCTCTCCATGTAGCTCCTCTTAGATTCCATACAATGCTACTCAGGTAATCTGGCCTCTGACATTTACTCAACATGGCCCAATCATCTGCGCCTTCCTTTCTTGATGAAGGCTACTATGTTTGATTCGTCAGACATTTTCCTTTAGCTCTGTATTACTTGAAGTCTTAATTTGTCCGTTTTCATTCGTGGTCCAATATCTTTCAGAGTACTTTCCTCTCCCAGACTACCAACATGTTCTCGTTGCTTTTTGTTAGTACAGTAGAATCCCTCTTAACCGGCACCAAAGGGACCAAGCTAGTTCCGGATACGAGATTTTACCGGATAATTGAATAAATATTGGTATCTAAAATAAAGTTCGTATTTCATGATGCCAAATGTTGAAACTACAGCTATGTGAAGCTTATTTCTCTATCACTTGGTCATAACTGAATAAACATAAAAACTGTGTGGATTTTTCGTATTAAAACACATCACACAGCACAAATAATACACTAAATCTAGGTCCGAATATTCACTGAAAATTAAAGTTTTTGCGAACTTCTTAATGTGGCAACACTAACGGCCCAAACATAACTAAATAAACATAAAAACTGTGTGGATGTTTCTTATTAAAACACATCACACAACACAAATAATACACTAATTTTAGGTTCGAATATTCACTGAAAATTAAAGTTCGTACAAACTTCCTAATGTGACAACTTGATGGCCTGAACATAACTAAATAAACATAAAAATTGTGTGGATTTTCCTTATTAAAAAACATCACACGACACAAATAATACACAAATTTTAGGTTAGAATATTCACTAAAAACGAAAGTTCGTCCGAACTTCCTAATGTGGCATATTTAAACATTTCTTTCTTGACCCAGCCAAAAGTGCCGTTGTTTTGATATTGCCTGTTATTTGGGTGCCGGTTACAAGGGATTTTACTGTACCCAAGTTTCACTGCGTACACTACAACTAGTCTTATTATAGTTCTGTGAACTTTTTTTTTTTTGGCATACCTGGATTAATCTCAACGTTTTTCCAAGAGCATAAAGACACCTGTTCCCAGTCTTTATGCATGTCTTTATTTTGGATGTTATATCATTGTTAGTCACCAAATGGCAACTAAATAATTGAAGCTTGTGGAGGTTTAGAATTTATACATAGGTCATTCAAAAATTAGTGGCAACATTGCTAGTATTCAGCTTCACTAGTGGTGACTAATATAAGCTGGTAATATGAGATGGAGTGGTGCCTGATATGTGCTATTTGTAAGTTATAAGGTAATAACTTCATTTATACTCTATATGCAGTGATTGTAATAATAAAATTATCTGCAACATCTAGCCAGGAACTCCCTATTTTAGCCAATTTTTTTAGGTCCTCCTGGTTCCCTTATCGATATTCTAATTCACCCATATCAATCGTGATCGTTAATTTTTTTTATGTAATCTAATAATAATTCCCTCCAAATATATTTAGATGTGAACTGACATTAATATTGATAGTTTAGTAGGTAACAATCAATTTTATTTCAGTGATCCTAATCTTTGGTGTAACTGTGTAACCTATACGTATCATTGTAAAGAGTTTTCTTTTCAGTTTGCATAGCAAGATAAAATTAAATGTTCCATAGCCTCCTGTTGACAAATAAGTTAAGACTAAGAAACATGCATATTAATTTTTAACTTTATTGTACTCAATGTTGTGACCTAGATCACATTTGTGTTATAATTAAATTAATAGCTTTCTATTATAAATACAAACCATTCCATCACTGAATATTGGCTTCACAGCCCAAAAAAATTGCACTAAAATTTGATGTGACCAAATGTCTCTATTTTTGTGGTCAGAAGTTGGTCACCCTAGCAACGTTCTAAGACCAAAAAAAAAAAAAAAATAAAATAAATAATAATAATAATAATAATAATAATAATAATAATAATAATAATAATAATAATAATAATATAGACAAGAGCAGAACCCACTCAAAGTTATGTTTATTTTTGTTTATGATTATGAAGATGTATTAATCATTCTGTTCCAATTGGAATGCTCGTGGATATCGCATATTACAGTTACTTTTTGGAACACCTTTTACAACTGGTAATGTGCCAGAAGTGCTGCTTGAATTCCCATCTCATTGTGCTTCACAATGGTGCTTGTCATGTGACTGCCCAGATGGTTAATTTACTTAACAGGTGGAACTGGGTAATTCTGAAGCATCCTCCATATTTTCTGGATACGAGGCCCTGTGACTATGACCTTTCACGTTTAATGAAAGAACCACTGAGGGATGCACACTTTAGAAATTAACAGGCCGTTATAACAGCTGTAGAGCAATCAATTAAGAGTTTAGAGCAAAATGATGCTTTGGATAGCGGCCATCTCCTTCCACAAGTGTAGTGACGGGTACGTAAAACTGGTGGAGATTGTTTTAAATTCTATAAGTATGTCAATTGTGAATAAATAAGTTTCTCTTCTTAATTAAAGTGTTGCCACTATTTTTCGAACGATCCATGTATTGCTGGAACTGGACACTTCTCTGCCTCTCTACAGTCCTGCTAGAGGATTTCATATACTTAGTTTTCTTCTTGTTTTTTTTGCTTCCCCTCAAATACTTGTGGAGCCCCAAACAGTGCTGCCTTTGTTCTTGCTATAATGGCTGTATCATCAGCATATGATAGGTTTTGTGTTATGTAGTTGTAGATCGTACCTCCAGGGATAGCTCTAACTGCCTTTACCACATTAGCATCATTGCAGTGTATCATCCTGTCTCAAACCACTGCATACCTGAAACCCTAGATTATATATATCCAGATTGCTCTGCATTATAGGCTTTGGTGGTAACAACTTTTGTCAGGTTTACTATGCTGCCATCTAGTTGTTACATAAGGAGTCACGTCGTAACTCCCGTTTGAATTGCATTAGCGACTGTACTGCCATCTCGTGTTCATTTACAGCGGACGGGTGGTGATCCTGGTAGTTGTTTTCTTCAAAGTGCAACCGATTTTAACATAGGAATGAGCAATCTATATGTGATCTGGGCTGAAACTCTTCAGATACCATTCCTCCAAATTTTACTTAGTATGTCCTTTCCTTCCAAGTCATCTTTACTAACCGAGAGAATTTGTTAAATTCATTTATTTTGCTCATTTGGTAATTTCTCTTCCTCAATTACATGCCATATTTAATATATAACAAATTTTGATTTTGTAGATGGTCATATGCGGGATTGTATTTTTCTGTAACTTTTAGACTTAAAAAGAGTGCCATGAAATGAATTGTGTGATATCTTTTTTTGCACCACACTGTGTATTCTTACATTAAATTGGTGAAACATGTGTACCATTCATGTAGCAGGGTAAGTTTTAAATTAATTTAACAATTAATTTGTCTCATAGTCTGACATAGTAACACAACTTTGTGAATTTTTTTCAACACAAAATTAAAAAGTGAAAGAGGAAATATGTATCTCCTTGCTGAACACCAGAATTCACTAAGAAGCTATTAGAAACATGATTACTTATTTCAGTGTAATATTCCTTTTTCTTGTAACACAAATCTTAAGTATCTCTTCTATTATGCGTATAGAAAATTCAATTGTAACATGAAATAAAAGCGTGCAATTTGCGAATCAGGCATTAAATGAAATTGACAATGACGAAGCTTACATTTCGCAGGAAAAACTGTTCAATGACATTGGTTGTATTAATAGTTACAGTTGCAGAATGCTAGACTCACAGCAACCAAAGGAGATTCATTAATATATTCTCGTTACCCTGGAGGTGAATGTGTGGTGTACCTTCATATATGATCACGTGTTACGACCATTCACACCCTTGGATGGTTTAGCATATTTGGAAATTGAGTATCGCTTTAATGTTTCTACATATATTATAGTCTATCCAAATTACTTAATATTTCACTTCAAATACCGAGGTTTATTGACATGACGTAGAAAATGATTGGGTTGGACATTCCTGCCCCCTCTGAATACGCCCATGACCTCTTTCCATATGTTTACTTGTTATCATACTGTTGTCCTTGTAAACACGCATGTTATTCTTACTGGTAATTACTCAGTCTTTGCATTTGAGTCGTGAATGGTCAGCTTTATAACTGATATTATCTCGAATTACTACCACCTTAGCATGTGGGTGTACCGCACTCTTTCAGTATAGGTAGCCTACATTGGGTTAAACTAATGTAGTTTAATCTAACTTAAATTTTCCTGAAGTATGGTATCTTTACAAAACATCGTAATATCAATGCTGATTGTGTTATCAAAATTATGATGTGGTGTTTCAAACTTGAAATTTAATTTTTTATCAGTTTCTTTTATTTGAAATTTAAAAATATTGTAAAGTTAGTCATATAACCTTAAGAAATGTGAAAGTATGAAATAATGGTACATTTTTAGTGATTTTGTTATCTGCTATATTTTGGTGGGTCACTAAACATAATATACATGACTAGCTATAAATTAACAGGAAATCTTAGTTTTGTGTACCTGATGCAGTAAGCATTATAGTAAACTTCAATTGTTTCTTTTCTATATGAATCAGTCCATCTGAATATAGTTAATTTAACTGTGCCAGTTAATTGTAAACATTTTGTTGGTTTAGATTCTAAATTATTCGATGATTGATACGAAATATTACAGCCCACATAATTAAATTGATAAACTTGTTCTAATATTTCAGTTTCTATAATGATTTTTTGTTCTGATGTGATCCGTCCCAACAAAACCAAATATTTTTGTATTCTTTGTGGAAATTTCCAAATTATATTTTCTTTATATATTAAATTTTCCGTTTCTAAATTATCTTCTGTATCGTCAGCAAATAGTAAAGTGTTAAATATCAGTTCTTTAAAATATCTGGTGGCGTTTAATTTCTCATGACAGACTCTAATGATATGATCCAAGTATAAATTGAATAGTATAAGAGATAGAGGACATTAATGATGATGATGATAATAATAATAATAATAACTGGGCCAAACATTGTCTTTGCTGCTATAAGCTCCATGTGGTCTTGCTGAGATCTGAACCTGAGTATCTTATAATGGAAATTTGATACTATCTGTTTTACTGTTGACATGTTCGAGCGAAAAGAAAAGGTGCGACTTATTCTAATAGTTCGTGAGTGGATGAGATGACAACAGTTATATTCGGGCAGTGCTTGAAAATAAGATAACGAAAACGACATAATGATTTTAAGTTTTTTAACCACATAACATGTTACGAGCTGAAGCAGTGATTAAAACTGAAAAGATAATTTTCGTGTATTGCTGTAGCTGATTTATTGTTGTGTTTTGTTTTTCATATCCACGTGAATCTCAGTTTTGTCGTATGAACAAATAGAAATGTCTCGAATAATTTGCATGGACTCTGTTCGTAATTTCACCAAGTTAAGATGCTATTTTAGGCACAATACTCATATTATATGTTTTAATAAGGTAATCTATTCTGGAAAACTTTGTTGATACAATTAAAGAACTTTATACGTTTCATAGTTATTGAAACAAATAATTAAATTTGGTCTGGTACTAAAAAGTAACTGTTGTTGATTTTCAACGCAATAAAGGGGATACAACTATTGTTCATTTGTATTTGGCAGAGTGGCTTGTAATAGCTGTTGTATTGATGCACCGTATATGATCTATTTTAAGGAGAAGAATTGTACAGAATACTGTCAGTTTCTGTAGGCGTTAAAGAATAAACTGAAACATACGACATTTCATTTTGTTGCGTTATTAAAATTTCACATTCTACATTATCTCGGATATTTGAAAAATTTTATATTAATTTCGTTCATTAATAATTCTCCAAATGAAACCTTTCCTATAACAGGAACAACATACATGATGTTGACAGTATTGGGGTGTACGTTAACTTATTAACATTCACAATATTGGATGTGCTATATTAAGATTAGTTTTTGGCTTTGTTTACAGATTATGTGATAATTAATATTCAGGGAGTAGTGTGAAATTATTTTGCATTTAATATGTCAATCTTAAAGTTCCTAGATATTTTCTTGCATGATATTGTAAGTTTTGTACCTAGACAAGATTTAATTTCCAGAATTGTATATAAACATATCATAAAAAAATATCTTTTGTTTCGTATAAAATATTTTGTTTTTACTAAATTCTAGTATTATGAAAAATGATGCTAAATTAAATCTAAACGTAACCACTTTTAAAATTTTATAACTGTGTTGTGTATGTCATGTTTAATGGATAAGCAATAAGAATATTTTTTAATTCTTATAAAGTAGCTGATTTCTATAACTTGATTAAAATGGACGTATTAATAATACGGTGTAGATCTGAAGAACTTAATTTTTATGTGGATATTAGATTTTAATCACTTACTGGATGATGCAGACTTAGTGGTAACATGTTATTAATTTTAAATCGAAGAATGTGATTCCGAAACTCGCTCAGTCCATTTGGCCATTTATGAATACATACATACATACATACATACATACATACATACATACATACATACATACATACATACATACATACATACATACATACATACATACATACATACATACATACATACATACATACATACATACATACATACATACATACATACATACATGTATATAATTGTGTTTGAGACCTCTATCATATTTTAAACTTGTTTTCTTCCAAAACAACGCCAATCCTTGTCTAAAAGTTTGTGTTATTGAGCATGTTACCAGTACTTGAAAACTTGCTCGGTCCATAGACTGGTGGATTAAAAAACTAGCCCAGTTCTTTAATAAAAATGGACTTAACGCATTTAGAGATCACACTCTTCAATTCCATATTGAAGAAGTTGTTTAATTAATATCGGGCAGCTCATCATTTTCTTTATATCCATGTGAAACATTTACATCCTAAAACAAAAAATATTTTTCTGAAAAGAAAAATAATACTTCATTGACATTTTATTTATTAATACATACATACATACATACATACATACATACATACATACATACATACATACATACATACATACATACATACATACATACATACATACATACATACATACATACATACATACATACATACATATTTTTCTTTCTTTTCTACTCGTGCCCTATAATGTTAATTCTGCCCTATAATGTTAAAACTCCCATATTCTTTTATCAAGATTAACGCAAATAGCTCAAAATGCCATTCTTATGAGGTTGCTAATTTAAGTTTTTCCTTCATAATAAACGATAGATCCTAGCAAATAATTTTGCGTTGGGTATGAAATACTCTGTGTGCACGTGTGTGTTTTTATGTGCGTGCGTGTGTATGCATTTATTTACCCATACTTATGTGCATATATTTGGGTGCACATGTATACATGCGTGAGTGTGCCTTTATGAAATAGAAAATGGAACATGGAAGAAATATAAAGAGAAAGAAATATTTGTCACTGTACCACATAAATGGGGAACATTTAGAAGCTCTTAATTATTTTCTGACAGTTTTTATTTGTTGCATAACATTCTATTTCGCATTATACAGTACTACTAAAAACAGAATCCCACATATTCCTGAATAGTCTATCATAATTGTTTGAAGAGTGGCCCATCTTCTTCAGAAACTCAATTGGATTTCCATCATATTTTAAAATTATTAACTATCAGGTGTCTTATTTTCTCTATTATAAGTGCGTGTACTTCATTTCACTTCTTTTTAGTGCTTTACCTGTTGTAATGAAAACATATGTAGTAAAAACCTTGTTAGTTTCTAGATTATTGTTTGGAATTTGTCTCATGTTATCATACGGAGAAAATTACTTTCATTGAAAGTCGTTTAATTATAATTTCTTGGATATTTTTGTAACATTAAATTACTTGGGCGGTTCATATTTGATCCAGACTTTTTTTTTTGTAAACATTATGTAACATACAAAAAATTCAAATTCTGATTACGGTATTTTTCAAAACCTCCTCCTCCTCCTCCCCTTCAAGGTTTATTTATACACTTCTGTTGGCAACCAGGGTTCTTTATTCCTTTGTGAAAGAACATCTTTGATTACTTGTGTAACTATTTCCGCACATCTTTCATTACCAGATCATTTGTTGGACGGGATAAATCCAGGCTATATAGAGAATATGACAGCACTTTCCAACCAAGTTCATTAAAGCTGTACCTACACAGTTCAACTTTTCTTTCAACTTTAAGTATTCAAGCAATGTATGCAAGATTAATATTTAATATATGTAGTGAAGATAACATTCAAAACAGCGCACCATGTAGACACAAAATATCCGTGCATCTTAATTGAATGCGCGTTTTTAAACTTGATTCTTTCAATATTCCTCTCAGATTGCATGCGTACTTGCATGGAAAATTGAACCATGTAGATACACTTTAAGGATATCTTGTGTGAAATTTTTGCAGTGAGGATGGGCGTTGTCATGAAGGAGGATGGTTCTTTAGACAATTCTTCATGTTTTCTGACCTTGACTTCTTTCAGTTTGCCTTCCAAAGACTACTTTACTATGCTGCATTTATTGTTTGTTGATATAAGAGAAAATCAATTGATTATTATTCTCCCTTAAAGTCCCCAACTCATCTGGCTGAGAACTCGACAAGAGTTATTTCACATCAAATGCGGGAAAGTCTCAAGTCATACATTCATAATTTATTTTTATTTCTTTCTACATAAATACATAGAAACATTTTATGTTTTGAGTGCAAGATATGTGAGATATTAATATTTATTTGTTATATTAATATGAAAAACTACTCTCAGGATAGCAAATGTAACTAGCAAGGTTTTGCTGTTTTATTGTATATGTTAAATAGAACGAAATGAATACAATAAAAATAATAATATTGGAAAGATTATTCGACATCGCTGTAAATATTACTGTGATTAAGAAAAATAAATGTGGTGTTTATGTGGTCGTGATTTTAGTGTTGGATTTAAAGCTCAATTTTTGTTCCAATATATCTTCCACTCAATGCTATAATGTGCTTATTTACAACATTAATTTCTAAGTCTATTTCGTAACTCTCGATAGCAAGTGCCCCTATCTTCTGTTACAATTGCTGTGTACAATAAGGCTTTGTCATTTCTTTTTTATAAACATTTTTAGTACCATTCTCTGTGTTTTGCAATTTTACGTACAATGAAATAGCAACACATTGCATCAGTGTGCTTGAAACATTTTATCACACAGTTACAGATAGAACAAGAGCGTGAGGAAATATTCCCACATACTGGAAAGAAAAGCTTATCGACCCCTATACATATGAATAAATTTCGAGTTTTAGCATGTATCAGTTAGTAGAGTCACAACCTTTATCTTGAGTAAATGTTTGAAGTCATCATTATACTTTACATTGCTAGTAAATTTTTCCGATTTAGTAATGTTGTGTATGTCATAAACTCTAAACAATAGAATTGAAATAATATATTATGGAAAATTAAATTCATTTTGTATAAACTGTGGAAAAAGACAAGTGAGGAGCTCATTTTCAAAAGGTCTCTTGCACCTGATAACGAAAATGAGCTTTCTGTGTCCATGCATTCTTCATTTATAACTGTGTATACAACTGTCACGATTTGGCTTCAGAGCTCCCTCTAAATCACAAAAATCTTGCGTTAAAAGTGACTATTGGAGTCAAACTGACTCTTGTACACAGGAGAATTTGCGACAAAATATTAGTTCCAGCTTTGGAATCATGGTGTCTCATACTCCCATTTGATTTTAAATGAACTCATTCTCTTTGGTTTCATAATATCTCTTGCCTAGCTTGTAAGAAATTTTAGACCTAAAAACGTTTTTCGTGATTTCCCACAAAGTTATGGGAATGGACAAAGGTCGTTTTGAAAATAAGCTTCTCAAATGTAACTTATTTGAAGCAATACTAGGGTTGCCATATTTAAAAAATGGGAATCTGGAACAATTTTCTTTCATATTCAGTTGTGCAAAATGGAAAAGGGGCAAAACACATAAATAAAATTGACTTCCTTGCATTAGATGGTGTAGTAAATATACAATAACCTTAAACTTTAAAGTAGGTGAAGTTCTTACTTAACTTAGCCAGGCATGATATAGACAATATTTCAATCAACATTTCATTATTTATTAATTTACAAATTTATCTGTAGCATATAATATAAAATACAACATTTCCAACTTACGATTTTCTATTTATCATTGTTTTTCAAAATATCCATTTTTGCATATCTGATATAAATTGTTAATCTAGTAAGGCTTGTCAACAAGAAACGTCAATCCTTCTTGACATTGTTGTGGGAAACGGTTCTGAAGTTACCAAGGAATTTAGTGGAAGTCAATATTGTTATATAAAATAAACTTCAAATATAAAAATTTGCAGGAAGAGGGAGATAGATAGAAACAAAGAGTAATACCGACAACAATAACAATACTCAGATTTGAGCAAAATGCTTTGTCCCTGACATAACACTGAAACTGATGTTTCATTCAATATGAACCTTGTTGAATCGTTATTGTATGTATTAAAGTTCTTGGTTTTTAACCTTTTTAAGCTATCCTACCCATAAATTGAAGAGAAAAAAATCATGTGAAAAGAAGGGAATGCTATGTTTTGTCTTTCCTTTCTTGTTCGTTAAAAATGGGACAGTTTCGAGAATTCTTGATTCCGGCTATGATCCTAGAAAATTCGAGATGTATGGCAACCCTAAGCAATATGGTTATAAAAAATCTGGCACAATGAGGCCTGTAACACACTACAGTGAGAAATATGTAATGCGTTTGACAAGCTGTGGAAAATGCTTTCCTTTAGCACTGAGTAACGCTCGAAATAAGGTATAGCTGACATTGGTCAGCTAGCGATTTTTTGAAAACATAGCTACCTCACCACCTATATTTCCCATTCCCACAGGTAACCTAACCTAATTGTAGCGTATAAAATTTATATTACGTGAATGAAATTGAACAATTAATAGAAAGTCAGATGTTCAGATTTATGTAACTTTATTTCTGTCAGCGGATATCAAGTCCAAAGACCCTGTATAGTGTTATATACAAAATCTTTGATCAAACTGGCTTCGGTATGGCGTAATATAATTCGTGTTTTAATTATCTATACAGAGATGGCTCCACTGTGTAGCAACATATTTCTCGCTGTAGTGTGAAGACATAAACATTGGTAGCTTTTTCCACACATATTACATATTCATAGTTTGGGTGTAGTGTGTTATGGGCCATAAACTTGTTTTTGTTACCTTTTGAAATTTAATGTATTTAATCAGATGATCTTAAACATAGCAATTGTATGTCTATTGTACATACAAGTAATTTATTGCTTATATAGTGTATACATTTTATCTTCTCTGTACAGCTGCGTTGTGCACTGCTTTGTCGACTCTACATCTGGGAACGGGGGAATGTACGAGTAAAATGTATGCACTGTAGTTTTTTTCCTGAAGTTTCATTCTAAAGAGTAACCATCTTACAGAAGGAAATAGCCCTCGATATTTTTCTGGGTTTGTTTTTCATTCTGTTTGCATAATGTAATTATAAATTTCATGTTTCGTGCCTCCAGACTATTATAAGTTATAATTCTTTATTTATACTGGCAGAGTTAAGGCCATAGGGCCTTCTCTTACACTCTACCAGGTTACAAAGTATACACGCAGTTAAAATTTAACATATTCGCTTACTGATTAGTACAGTATTGTGAGTTCCCTGTAATTTTATATTGAAATTTTCGCTGATATTGTGAGCAGGGAATTGGTTTGTGCCATTAATTTTGCGCTGCTGTATAAAGTTATACATCCTCTTGTTTTAAATAGCGGAGTATACTACAATTCAGATAGTGATTAGATGATTTATTTCGGAGGTTTCATTGTACCAGAATATTTAAAAATCAAGACATGGTAACATTCTGATATGTTTTCGTATTGTCTAATTCAAATATTGGTATGTGTTACTGTCTTGTATGTGATATAATATTTTATATGTAATTCGATAATTTGCTGTTACATATAAATTATAAGTTGTATCCTTTTTAATTCCTATGTGAACAGTATTGTTTGTGCACTTTATTCACAATAAATTTGAAGATAATTTATATGTTTTAAGTATGAACTTATTTAACATGGCTTAAGATCATGTTGCCTATTCTATAAGGACGTACTTTCTGTGGGAGAATGTCGACTGTTCAATTCTGGATGGAAGCAGGAGAGTTTTGTTTTCTCCAAAACTTTCTGAATGCCTTAAGTTTCGGCTCAGTCTCTTATGAAGTGAGTGCCAGTGATGTTTTGGAGACAGATATGGCCTGAACGCACTGCTAAACACGCACGCACTTACATGCCGAGGTAACAAAAGCAAGGAGTTAGTACTCCCTGCTTCCTTAAATCTCCATGGTGTATAAAGGAAAAACTTCATGAAAGCAGAGGTGCCAGCTACTACAGCTTTATGGCCAAAGGGAATATCATTACGGGAAAGCAAAACTATAACGGCAAAATATATATAGTTCTGTCCAAAAGAGGTGGAAAAAATGCTTGAAGAAATTTCCAGTTGAGGATAATGAATTAATTTTTTTACTTGGTTATTTAACGACGCTGTATCAACTATGAGGTTATTTAGTGTCAATGGAATTGGTAATAGCGAGATGACATTTGGCGAGATGAAACCGAGGATTCGCCATAGATTACCTGACATTCACCTTAACCTTGGGAAAACCTCGGAAAAACCCAACCAGGTAATAAGCCCAAGCGGGAATCGAACCCACACCTGAGCGCAACTCCAGATTAGCCGACTGAGCTACACCAGTGGCTAGATGATGAATTTATTTAGCATGCAGGAGGTGTAGATATTTCATACAGAAAAAAAGACTTTCCTTTTAAGTTAACACAGTAAAAAAGTTGTAAAGTTAAACAGTGGGGGAAAAAAAAAAAAAAAAAAAAAAAAAAGCTCCGCATTCATCTCTTGAATATGTTATTGAAAAATTTCGAAATTTTGTTAATGAAGGTGAATATCACAGACTTGAAGAGGAATTTTCAGCTTACAAATTATGCGATTCTCTTCCTGAAAACATTATAAATGGGTCTAGAATAGGGCCAGAATTGCATATCTCAGGAATAAAAGTGGACAAGTAAAGGTAAAGTATAAAACATTAAGTGAAGTTGTGAAGTGTGCCTCATAGTGATCTCCTGCGGAAGGAGTCTTCAGTAATGTGAAAAAAAGTCGGACAGAATTCAGGGCTGCATTAAATGCATTAACTCTGGAATGAATTCTGATCCAGAAAACCAAGATGATATCGCAAGGAGAAGTTTGCTTCATCAAGAAATGTGCAGAAAAGCAACCCACTTGAAAGATCGGCACCTCTATAAAAGCATGACATCCTATGCACTTTCATTGAGAAATTGATTAACAAATAAATTCATCCAATACTTACAGCATAGGTTTGATGAAGTTAAAAGGAGAATAATTCACATTTCGTGTATTTAGAGGGGAATAGAAGCTGGGTGATTGTCCCTTTCCTAATGTTTGTAATATTAAGTGGTGGTCTTGCACCATGCTGACCACATGACTTAAGAGTCCCTCTGCTTCTGAATGTTAGTTTTATTTCCTTTGTGGTGTATAAGAATTTGTCTCTCTCGCAATGATTATTCTCTCTTGTTTTCACGGAAGAACTATTTCTGCCTGCTGTGAGTATAGTGTGATTACTGATTACCGATTGCTTTCACATCAGTGCACTTTCTTCTTGTCTAACATTTTGATTAAACCTCTTCCTGGTTTCCTAACGCTACATACTTCGGACTTCTAAAGAGAAAATGTTATCTAAACATTTCTCTAGGAATTTAAAGTAATTCCTGTTTTCACAGCAGTGTTAATAGTTTTTTTATTCATTTGCACGTGATTGTTTTATCAGAACTGGAAGTTGATGCGTACTTTTTGCAGTCTTCTACATCACTCATGCAATGAAAGCATTAGCGTGGCTAGTGGTTATGTATTGTTTCACTACACCTGTTGGGAATACCTTAAAACATTTTATGACTGTCCCAGTATTACTCAATACCTCTCCTCCTTTCCGTCTCCCTCCTCTTCCCACATGACCTTCAGTTGTTTCACAGTACAATACACTTGCATTTAAAATGACTCCCATGTACAGTCACAACCCATAATCATTAGACTTTCGCTTGAATATGAATGTTATGACAGAGCAGTCAAGCCTTTCTTATTCTAGTGTTCGGTTAAATAAGAGACCTTGCGTTTTTATTGGAGATAGGTATTACTATCGGAGCTTCCAGTTTATAAAAAGAAGGCAATGAATCTGTTTGTAGGAAGTGTTGGTATGTTATAATTCATCATGTGTTTGTTACATAAGTTAGTCTAGTATATTGGTGTAAAGTGGATGTGATGATTTTAATTTAATCATTTGCATTAATTTTCATCTTTAAGACTTCGGTATTTGAAAGGTAATTGGTGACAAAATGATAAACTCTATTATTTTGGAACAATCATACCCTTTGTAACACATATGACAGTTTGCTTTAGAAATTAACAATAGCTCGATAAATAAACAGAAATAACTTACGGTATAGAAGGCTGTTGCGACAGTGTTAATGTAAAAAGTAAATGGACCTTCATAGTTGTTCTGTTCTATTGTACGAGTCACCCCAAATCATACTGCATAATAATAATAATAATAATAATAATAATAATAATAATAATAATAATAATAATAATAATAATAATAATAATAATGGCTTTATTTAACCTGGCAAAGTTAAGGCCGTAAGGCTTTCTCTGACACTCAACCAGGATTAAAACTTGCTTACATAGTTGAACATACAATTGGATCGGATTTAAGTAATTACATACTGATACGATTTAGGTGCATAATGAGATCAAAAGAGGTAGTTACATAAAAATATACCTCATAAAATAAAAATAAACATAGTGGAATACATATTAATGTTGTTAGAATCAAATACGAATCACACAAAAACAGAAGCCGATAATTCAATAAAAAATATACACAGTAAAAATAAAAATAAACACGTTGGAATTGGAGTGTTGTTTACTACGATAAGTTTGACAGTACTAATTTTTTTATTTATATTTTGCGAAGAATTACAAATAATCATGAAACTTACAAAACTATTTTCAGTTCTCCTGATATCGGAAAAGAAGTTTCTGCTGTCTATCTGTCTTTCTATCTGTGTACAATTTTTTCTAATAATTATTAAATTGATATTCATGTTCAGTAGTTAATAATAATTAATTTTAACTTACCGGTACATGAAATGTCAGAATTTAATTCGAAAAATAATTATAACGTAAATTTACTCAACCTCAAAAAATAAATATATCAGTGCTGAGAGCATTATAGTTTTATGCATGAGTATTTATTTGAAACCATTAAACACAGATAGTTCATGATGACGATTTATCCAAAATCAATGTCCCTTCACATAATTATTATGGAATGGCTTTCAGCAATGCCATATATAAGGTGTACATTATCAGAATAATCCCAGTTTAGAACAGTAATTTGTTAAAATACATGTCAACTAGAAAGATTTTTAGAATTTAAATAATGGAGTTGTAAAAGAGACAGTTCAGTATAAAGCCAATAGTTTAAAAATGTTGTATTTATTTCCATAAATATTTGTTATTTTGAAAATACTTAAAAAAAAATCAAATCTTAACGAGGTGTACATACATAGATTGATTGACAAATTTCTATGAAATATCAATTTAACATGTACACAGAAAATATGCAACGAGTAAATTCGTCCACTTTGCTTATTTAATAACAGAGAGAAAAATGTAAATACTCAATTTGCGGATGCTCGTGTAAATGGGGTTAAGTATGAATTGGCTAAAGTGGGATAACTACAGATTTCAGCTCTCTACAATTACTTCTTTCTTGTGTTAAAAGGTTAAATAATTCTTCATCGATGATGCAGTTACAGTGCTCCGTATTTTGTGACAAAGGGGTTTTGTTCAGTACCAAAGGAGAGCAGTTTACATACTGGTACCTTACATTTTGACTTAACCCCCTTTACACGAGCACCCGCGAATTTATATCGCACATGCTGAACAGTTGTTTACAGGTTGGAATTTCATAATGTTTATGTATGAGGTATAATGAATTTCATTTAGTCTTTTCCGTAGTGTCTTTGAGCCAAGACTTCAATATATAATTTTTAAGCAGTGTTTGATAAAATATATTCCAACGTAAAGTTAAGAGAAATCTATGAAATATTAAACTTTTAAGGGAAACTCTGATCTAGATAAATGTCTTTATAATATGGATCGATGTTGTCCGGGCTAAAGGGCTGTGGTCTGTTGATGCTGTTGCTACCATACGTTTTGTCTGCTGCTGCAGCAGACATCGTCAGTGGTGTGGTACACGGGAGCGCAAAGGTCTTCTTAGTGTGCCGGTAATGACTGGGGCATGCAGCACACGAAACGTATGGTAGCAACAGCACCAACAGACCATGGCCCTTTAGCCTGGATAACATCGATCCATATAACACTGGCCGTGAAAGCCTACACTCGAAGATTTGTCTTTATAATATTTGCACATAAACCACTGTCTCTTCCACTTCTTTCCCTTTCGTTAACTATATTTATATCCTAAATGTAGTTATTGGAATATCAGTGAATAAACCAATATTCACTGTTATAAATTATAATAATTGAACTATCCTCTCACTGCATCTGCTGGTATTATTTCTTCTGACATTGTTGCTGCTACTACTACTACTGCCACTGCCAGCACCACCAGGATGCTGTTATTACTATTGTGACTGAAATTATTGCTAATACTGTTACTGTTAATATCATTACTTACTTACGCCTTTTAGAGAACCCAGAGGTTCATTGCTGCCCTCACATAAGCCCGCCATCAATCCCTATCGTGAGCAAGATTAATTCAGTCCCTACAGTCATATCCCACCTCCCTCAAATTCATTTTAATATTACCCTCCTCTACGCCTCGGCCCCCTCAAAGATCTTTTTCCCACCGGCCTCCCAACTAACATACTATAGGCATTTCTGGATTCGCCCATACATGCTACATGCCCTGCCCATCTCAGACGTCGGGATTTAATGTTCCTAATTATGTCAGGTGAAGAATACAATGCGTTCAGTTAATATTTTTCTAAGCATCTTATTCTCAAACACTCTTAACTTCTGTTCCTCTCTCAAAGTGAGAGTCCAAGTTTCACAACCATACAGAACAACCAATAATATAAGCTATCACTACTACTGATACCGTCATTTCCCATAACTATGGTCCTGGAACAACTGTGGTCCACGATACAACCATTCAAATTTTGTACTCCATAACGTAGTACCTCGTTTATCTATATTTTTGCTGTACTGTAGTTTGAAGTCAAGCCATTCCAGCTATCTATGAACGGTCTATATTACTTCCACAATGTTCTTTGAATGGTTGTATCCTGGATCATAGTTGTGTTCCAGGACCATAGTTATGGGAAATGACAGTATCACTTCTGCTACTGTTACAGTTTCTGCTGCCATTGAAACTCACTATTAATATTACTACTGTTCTACTACTACTAAAAATAACTATAATAGATAAACTATTTCTATACTGTTGCTGACACTATCATCATCATCATCATCATCATCATCATCATCATCGCTGTTGATGTTATTGATAATACTACCTTTACACAGTGGCGAAGCTTCAGGGTAGGCAGGGTAAGCTGAGCTTTCCCAAACATTTTCGAAGAAGGGACAAGATCAATTTAGAATTTAGTTAATTAAAAACAGGAGCGTCTTCGCGTTTCGTTTACCTTTTAGCGACGTAAAGGACTGCCTAGATCACTATTTCCGAACTATGCCTTCAGCCCAGCTTACCCAAAAATTTTGTCACACTTTGCTACTGCCTTTATTATTACCATTGCTATTGTTACTGTCGATTACTGCTACTACTGTTGCAGTTACTACAACTACCGTTATTGGTTACAATCACCATTCTCTGTATTGATTAGTATGAAGGGCGTTACTGACACACTGTTGAGCATGAGGAAGGTAGAGCTGTTACTAGGTTTGGAGCTGTAGGGGGAACAGCAGAGGGGAAGAGTGCCTGCTGGGGAAGTTAATGACTAAGAGTACCATATCAGTAAACAACTTTCGCTGCTTGTGTGTTGCTACTTAGTTATCACTGAATGATGTGTCAGGTATCTCTGTGTATGTAAGGGGACATGGACGAGCACATGGTCGACAGGGGGAACAGTAGAAACACAGCTCATTCGTAATGGTGGATATTTAGTCTGCAGTGTGACTCCATGTGTGGGTGTGTGTGAGTGATTTAATTTATTTCTGTGAGTTCTTCGAACAGCATAGGGTAAGTATGTTAATAAATTAACGTAATATATATTGAAAGTTGCAAAGTCATAATTTATTTCGATTTCATTTGACTCTTTCTTCTTGCCCCCCTTTCAGAAATTTGTAAATATGTAATTAATTGTTCAGTATAATGAAAAATCGTATAGGTTACTGATATTTAATTTACCAGGAGTTAGCAAATAGTTCGGATAAATTCTGTAAGACAGTGTTGAAATTGTTTTTAATAAAACTTGAACAAACATTTTTTTATTTTATCAATTGAAGACCTCCATGGAATAAGGATGTAACCAACATAAATGTAATTCATATTTCAGGAGAAAGGAAAACAGTTTCAGGGGAATATTTAATTAGGCTTATATTTATTATCACAACCATTTGACTGAACAAAGATACAAGTTTATTCAGCCATTGAAAGCAATAATTTCTTATTAATAAATACTTCAAAATTACTTTTTCCTCCTACATCACATAGGCTATTTCAAGAATCTGATGTTACATCGTTTTCTGGGGAGGTCTTCAAATACTAATGTCGGTATAAACAGAACTTTTATTAGTTTGAAAATCATTATTAATATATTTTACATATTCGTAAATGAAAAAATAATCATATCAGTAATTGAGTGCAATGTTAATTCTTGATTGATAACTTGATTTAGCAGTATTCTATAAGTAATCTTTGCTCAGATTTTTCTATAATATAATGTAATGAATTAATTATGAATGCATGTGAAATTATATAATTTGAAATTAGTTCTTGACAATTTGATTGGAAAGACTTATGAATATTAACTTATTTTTTTGGAAAGTATGTTAATCTTATTTCCCGGACTGAAGCATCTTTTACAATTTGTCACCGTGGTATTTGTCCAGCATTTTTTCTTCTTCTTATAACATCGCTTACTTCTGAAGTAGGTTGACCAAGTTGGCCTTGGATAGAATATTTATCACCAAGGTTTTACACCTTCCTTTTGTGACTATGTGGGTCACTGATAACCATTGGTGACATCACAGTACAAAATATATAGAGGGATAATTTCTTCATGCATTCGAATTCGAATGTAAAATCATATATTATTGATCTTTTAATTTTCTTTTCAACACTTAATTCATTAACATATTATGAAAGCAATCGTTTTTGTATTTTAACGGTCATTTGTATATGAAAAATTAGTTTTCAGTTTGGATCTTACGTAATATGTCTGCCTAAGGACTTGTCGTAAATTACTCAGTTATGAAATACTTTACTATAATTTTTAGTGATATTGATTATACTATTAATACTTAAGGTTATAAATTGAATTCAGTGCATAAGTTGACTGACAGTCTATATCATTTTAAAGTGACATTCAGTACTCAGTATTCATTTATTATATTAATTGTCAATAGATTTGTGTACAGATTTCTGTTATTGCCAAAATCTTAAACTTAGCCTACATAAAATCTTATATCTTAGTAACGGTATATTAAAACTACATATAACTAAAAATAACAATTACATTGATTCGTAGTCATTAATATGTTTCTTGCTCTTTACCAGCTAGCATATTGCAATGTTATGATAGCTACACAAAATTAGGAATCATTGACGGACGAAAAATACGGTGCTTGAACAAATTTTCTTGGAGTACGCTTGTTTATCGTTCAGAAATCCACAGTTTTTGTATAACTGACAGTTGTGCAAGAATCCAATGGGAAGTCACTGAACCATATAATTTATTTGGGACATCGATCATATAAATGATTCTCAGGGTAAAGTATGTTCAACGAGATCTTATGATATTCGATATTGGTCGAAGCAAAAAAAAAAAAATACAAGACGGACAGATAGAAAAACAAGATAGAGGCGAAGAGGAAGGGAAAGTGAAGGAGGAAGGGGGATAACGTGTTCAGTATAAATTTGGTTTCTTTAGGAAATTGAAATTATGGTTATTTAACAATGCTTGCAACTGCCGAAGTTATATCAGCGTCGCTGGTGTGCCGGAATTTTGTCCTGCAGGAGTTTTTACATGCCAGTAAATCTACTGACATGAGCCTGTCGCATTTAAGCACACTGAAATGCCATCGACCTGGGCCGGGATCGAACCCGCAACCTCGAGCACAGAAGGCCAGCATTATACCGACTACTCTACCCAGGCCGACGTTTCTTTAGGATGTGTTATTATTAGAATAAAGTCATTGTAAATTGTAGTTGGTACAGAATTGGTCATAAACTTTTCCGAGGTGTTCATCGTGAAAGAAAACCTATATAAAACACACTTTGCTGTTATGACTTCCTTAACTATTCAATTTTACACATATTCAACATCAATAATTTGTGTGCCGATCATTTGCCACCCAGACAACAAGCAATCTTAAGTGGATACAAAGAAGAAAGTGCGTCATGGAATAGTGACTATTTCAGGAATATCCTTTTAGAAAACAAAGTTGTTTCCATTTTTGAGAGATCCTGGTAACACCCTTGATACTCAGGATGGTTTGTTTCCTGCATGATAAAGCACCATGCTTTAAGACAAATGCAACACAACAGTGGCATTGATATCTCTGAGAACGCAAAATGGCCAGGTGCATCACCAGATCTTAACGTGGTCAAGCATTTCGGGACAATATTGAAGGAAGCAGTAGAGACTCTAATGATACATAGGTATTCTGGAAACTGATGACACATCTCACAGTGGTTCTAATCAACATGGATACATATCTTTTTGTCACACTATTATGCTCCTGCCCTAAAAGATTGATGCTGTCTGGAAGGTAAATAGTGGACAACAAATTATTAATATGGAATATGTGTAAAAATGATTAATGAAAAAAACTTTTAATAGTGAAGTGTATTTTTATGGGTTTGCTTTTACGTTGGACCCCTAGACAAGGAAGGTTATGAGTAAAATCAACCCCACAGATTCAGTTTCTCATACAACAAATCACTTTTCACATTGTCGTCAGTTTCTAAATAATGATTGGGGAACATGTAATCGTTTTTATTTTGATTGAAGTTCCATTGCTAGGAAGTAAAGAATAGGTTAATATGAAAAGTCTCTACTATGTTTATATGTGTAGGCTTATGTTGCATATATGAGTGACGTTGTTCTTTAGCGTCTCCTTAAAGAGAACAACGTTGATGAAGGTGGTGGTGATGATTATAAGATAAATGTCGAAAATGTGAAGAGACGTCTGAAACCATCCAACACATACTAAGGATGTATGAACCTTGCGCTTAAGGAATACCTTCAAAGGCACTACCAGATGATTAATAAAAATAGACAATACCATCTTATAAAAATTAACATACTATACTACAGACAAAAACCATAAAACGTGTTCAGAAATCACAAATACGAACTTCACTGGAACAGAAGTTCCTGATTGCAAATTCAGCATAACAAAGTGGACATAACTTATATTGATAAACTGAGGAAAACAATATACTGGTACCTCATTGCTATAGAAGTGTCCAGTATTCTCAACTTTCAGTCAACCTGCAATGAAAGTCTACAATATACAAAGACTTAGCAGACGAAATAAAATCCGCGTGGTGTCAGCAACATGTGGAAGTAACAAATAATTATCCTCTCAAGCACAATAGCTTTAAAAAGAGTGGAATTTCTCCTAGCTTCTATATTCAGCTGCAGAAATCTGTCATTCTCTCTACTTGTGAAGTAGTTAGTTCGCTTTGGAATAGTGGTTAGCATGCCTAACTGTAAAACTAGTGGCCCTGGGATTGAATCCTGTTTCGGACTCGTTACCTGGTTGAGGTCTTTTGGGGGGTTTTCCCTTAATCCGTTAAAAGCAAATTCTGGAAATCTTTCCGCGCCGAACTCTGGACTCATTTCGCCATCATTATCACTATCTTTATCCATCCTACCTACTTCCATACTCATGTCATTCTGTCATATGGAACAAACAGAATCCAAACTAATGTGTTCCCTGAACTGTAGAACAGGATTCATAATCATAATCGCAAAAAAAAGAAAGTAGGCAGAGGCACAAATGGCTATATGTCTGTATGTGCGACATTAAGAAAAAAGTACAATACCGGTAATTTACCGAATTTTGAACATCTCAGACTAGTAGTATAGTAATAGGAGTGGAGCTTGCATGGACGATTGTTCCTTGTGTTGTAATCGTCATGTGATAAGAAAGCATAATAATAATAATAATAATAATAATAATAATAATAATAATAATAATAATAATAATAATAATAATAATAATAATAATAATGTAGTCTCGATTATGCGAGTTTCGATTAACAGAGGTTCCGTGTTATCCGAGCCCAATCCAAAAAAATAAATTACTGTAAAAATAAATAATAATAGCTGCCTCCCATTGGAGGTAGCCCAGAAGGACTCAGTATACTCTCCTACATGAATTTTGCAATATTAAATGTTTACATAAATTTTGTAGAAAGAAAATTAAAATAAACATATGAATAGAAAGTGAATAAATAAAAAAAATTAAACAGAGTGAATATGATGACTCAGAATTTGGCAAGAGCGTTTCAAAACTGAAGTTATGGTGTCAGCAGTAAGTGTCTGTGGTAGTTCAAAAGTCTTCCTGAAGCGTTCAAAGAACTTGGGAATCACACCACGAGCTCCAATAAGAAGACCAATCACCTCAATGTCTTCAAGCTGGTATTTTGCTTTGAAGTAATCAACTGTTGGCAGATAAGTGTTGATCTTTTCTTGATTGACATCCTCCGGCTGGCTACTCCCCGTTCCAATCCTTATGGTAGGATCAATTATATATCCTTTCTTGGTAGTCTGGGAATATGCTATGATGTCAATACGTCTAGAGGAGCCATTAGTAGCAAGGCAAAAAACTTCCTCTTCTACTGTCCAAGACTTTTTTCTTAAAGCAGTTGCAATTAAGGATCGAACATGATGGTGTCTGGCATTTCGGAGGAGTAAACCTCTGTTACACTGACCTTGGACGTGAGCAAGGGTTTCAGTCTCCGGGCAGCCATGTCTGCACCGGGATCCGTCCAAAGAGCGACCAGGTACTCCTCTAACTGCTGCTAAATTGGCATTCATTTTGAGGCAGGTTACCCATTCAGATGTAGATAGTCCAGACTTATTAAAAATCCAGGCGTTGGCTTTAGGTACTTGGCTGTACAATTCTACACCTCTGCCTCTTCCAGGCATTACTTTCCATAATTCGAATTCTGCATTTCTTAATTCCTCTCTTAATTTCCTAGTCACAGATTTACGAATTCAACTGGACAAGAGAGACTTAGATGTTGACAGGAAGAATTAAGTTCAGACATCAAAGGTCGCATACTATTTACATAAGGATTTTCATTTAATATTAAAGTGATGCAGATGTTGCAGTGTTGCAAGAACGCTTCCCATGCAGTATTGCATGTTAGTTGCTTTTTTAAATGTATACGTACTGTATTATAAACGCCTAGCGTTCATATTAAACTGATTTGTTCATTCTATTTAGCCTCTTAAATAAAGAGTTTATCTAATTTCTAATCAAAATACAGTTTGCCAGTAAACATTCGTTTTATCCGAGTTTTTGCTTATCCTACGTAGTCTTGGTCCACATTAACTCGGATAAACGAGACTACTGTAATAATAATAATAATAATAATAATAATAATAATAATAATAATAATAATAATAATGCAGTAGTCTCGATTATGCGAGTTTCGATTAACTAAGGTTCCGCGTTATCCGAGCCCGATCCAAAAAAAAAATACTGTAAATTCTATACAGTATTGCATGTTAGTTGCTTTTTTTAAATGTATACGTACTGTATTTTTAAACGCCTAGCGTTCATATTAAACTGATTGGTTCATTCTATTTAGCATGTTAACTAGTTTGTCTAATTTCTAATCAAAATATAATTTGCCAGTAACCATTTGTTTTATTCGAATTTTTGCTTATCCGACACAGTCTTGGTCCACACATTAACTCGGATAATCGAGACTACTGTAATAATAATAATAATAATAATAATAATAATAATAATAATAATAATAATAATAATAATAATAATATCTAGTTTTAAGAATTGAGTCTTTTTCACCGCTAGTAGGTCTTTGTCATCAACTGTGAATATTACCCACCAGTGCTAGAGACTGACAAATTGAACTCCTTGAGCAGTTGTCCAGTAAAACACAAGGCTTCTACTTGAGAAGAGGAACTTACCCTCGGCCCCAATTAGTTCGGATTATTGAAGTTCTTCTGTAATTGTAACTGTCGACAAACTTCGATTTTACATTAGGTGCAATATGGATTCCCAGCCGTGTCCATATACAGTATTTGGATGTTTGGCTTTAGTGAAATTTATTATTAGTCTCCAAGAAGTGTAATCTTGATATAGGCCTAGTCTCTCAAGCATGAATTCCAGATCAAAAGCGTCTTAAGTGTCTTAGCTGAGCAATGAGTACTTGATCATTTTCAAAATTTAATGACAAAGATATTTATCATTCACTAGAATTTCCTTGTCCTCACAGGATCTTTTATATCTAATTTTCTGAGTTCTAAATCTCTCTTACTACTTAAATCAGATCTCGTAAATATGAAAGTGTCCATGCACAAACTATTAACGTGGACAGGAAACAGGGACGTAGAACTTTCATGTTTTGTTGATCTTAGCACTAGAAGAATGTGACATTTCACTTACATGAACAGTTCGATTTTGTTTTTCTTACTTTATGAATGAATGAATGAATGACACGGTGGTATGACTCATGAGAGGCGTTGGGCATTAGCAATTTTTTTTAGTGTAAAAAGACTGTTGCGTCTGTGGTTCAAGTGCTAGCATGCTGGCCTTCCAACCAGGTGGCCGAGTTAGATCCCTGGCCAGGTCATGATGGAATTTGTGGTGGACAAAGCAGACGTTGCATATGGTTTCTCTTGGGGTATCCCGTTTCCCCCTATCATTCCACCAGTTTTCCACCTTTCCTCATTTCATTTGTCATGTGCAGTAGTAAAAATAGGTTGGAGTGAAGTCTTGGGGATAGTACCACAGTCTAGTATATACAGTCGCGAAGCTCAATACGTAGTAAATATGCAAACATTACATAGTTGCTCACTATTAGGATCGCTAATATCGCCTCATTACAGGCAATGCAAAATAGTACCGTCACAGTCTATTGTTTCTAGCACCCTCAAAACTCAAGCTTCGTGACTGTATATAGTAGACTGTGATAGTACGGTTTCTGATCTAGGAAGGGCATGGGGCTTGTCAGTCTACTTTATTGTGTGCAGAGGGGCCAGGCTTTATCAGGGGCTGAGGCAAGATAGTCCACCTGTCAGCGTCGGATTCACGAATGCTACCCAGGCCACCTATCGGAATTTGGACAGTCATCGCATATATAGAGCGCACAATAGGCCAAAGTGTGCCTAAGTGTACGGACAAAAAGACTCTATTATTAATATTTCCAAATTCAACCAAAACGTTATCGATAAGTTTGCTCATAGCAAAGGGCGTAGAATGGATTTCTTTTCAAGTAGAACTGTTTTCAAGGAAGATGTTTAATATATTACGTACAATAATTTTGATATTTTAATTTTGTTTATATAACTTTAATAACAGTTTATTCAGTGGCGTAGCTAGCGGGTGGGCCAGGTGGGCTCAGACCCACCCAAAAAATATGCAATTTTTGCGGATTTTTTAATGGAAAATACTCAACATTAAAACTAAATCATCGATCCAGAGCAATAATTACAATCGATAGCATTAAGGTAAGAAGTAAAAAATGTGTTCATTTCTTCAAGAGCAAATTTAACTGTGTTGGGTTGGGCCTAAAAAATTGTCTGGCAGCGATAAAAAGAAGGAAGCCGTGGAGGCTACTGGATTGTTATATCAGCTAGAAAAATTTGACACCTTATTTTATTTGGTATGTTTAGATGATATTCTTGCTCTTGCAAATTCATTGGAAGCACCTCAGTCTCCAAAAATGGATATTAGTAAATGTTCGTCCTTCATTAAGGCAATGATGTTAAACTTTTCAAAGCTCTGAAACGAAGAAAAATTCGACAATAATGTTAAACACAAGGCTTTGTAATCTAGCAATTCTATCCATTGAGAGGGGAAAAAAGGTGAGATTTGTTGAAGGATCCATCATCAGCGATCGACAGATTCGTTGCTAGGAAATCTTGACAGCTCCCGTTCAGCTTATGAAGCGTTTGTATAGGTATCATAATTTTGCATGTTATTAAATAAGACTTCCGAAAATGAGTTTCAAGAGAGTTGACGGCAGCGGCATTGTCAGGAGATCGGTCAGGTACTTTCTAAACCTTGCATATCTGGCCCACCCAAAATAATTAGTCTGGCTACGCCACTGTTTATTCTTATACAGAGTTAGGTTGCATTCGTAATTTCACTGTAAAAGGGAACCCTCTTCCCCATATTTCGTCACTTAGTTCTTTCTGTCGGAGATAAATCTATGTTTCGTGGTATGTAGGCGTTTTCAGAATGTAAAATTATATCTATAAGTTAACTGCAACCACCTATAAATTATACCATGAACTGCCACTGATTTATATTGAAACATTACGGTTGCAAGTTTCATGTGTGTTGCTTTGTTTCCTTATGTCGCATGCCTACACATTAATGAATCACATAAAGAAGGTTTTTCCTTGTTATTTTGGGTCTTTTGTTTGCGGAGTCATTTCCTGCTTGTTTTGACTCGTGGAAGCTTGTAGGTCACAACTTACAATGGATTTAGGACAAATTTAAGAATCGTTGGGATGATTGAGTTCTTACTCATTAAATTCCCCCACATCCAGTCATATTCAGCATTGTCCTCGACAGTTACCCCCTCCTTCAGGTGTTTCTTTGTTGTCCGGATATTGTGTGTCTTATTTTCTTAATGAAGAATACCGAGGTCTTTTGATTTGCTAACAAACTATTGATAGGAGACTTCTTATCTTGCAAAGGAAATTAGGGACATACAATTTTTATTGCAGTGGTTGAGGTGCAGCTTTAATACTGCGTGGGAGTCTCGGTCGCAGGTTCAAATATCACTTACCGGTAATCCATAAATGTTTGTGCTTTGGCAATGTGATGTTCTGTTTTGTCTGAAATGTGGGCAGTGAGGGAAGTGGGGAAAAAACCAGAGACGGTATGCTATCCCAAGATTTTCTCCTGGCATACCTTGATTTAAAAAAGGCATACCTCTCCCTTACAACATACACATGCATGATGTATACAATGAATTGTTTCGTACAGTCAGTATCGCGAACCTTTGGAGCTTACGCAACACATTAAATTTCTTAATAAAATAATTTCACTTATTTATTAGACTAAATGTTCATTGAGTCTTGTCATTTAAACTAATGTTAAAGCTTCAAAATGCCTTACTTAATTATTAATAAAAAGTGCAACAACAACAAAAATGCTAGTCACTAAATTGGCAACAATGGACACTACAAGCTACATACCACAGCCTTCTATACTTGAAACAGTACCCTTGTAAGCATTCCAGGTGTTGACTTATCAAATAAACGTGTCTAAATACACGTTGAATTCAGTTCCAAAAGGCTGTGATTTAGATTTACGAAGCAAACAGATAGTACTCTTTGCTGTGAAAAAATGTATAAACAAATTTTTACGAATCACATTTTTTCAGTGGCGGTATGTCATTTTTCACTAACGGTATGTTTTTTTGACCATAGAAACCAGTGACGGTATTCCATACCGGCGCATACCGTCTCACTTCCCTCACTGGGTGTTAGCCTAGTGTCACGCTGACCCCTCTCCATAGTGACCAAGCAAGATGGCGCAGATGGTATCGTTTGAGACTTGCATTCTGGAGGTCCGGGGTTCAAACCCATGCCGGCCAATGTGATTGGAGTTTTTTTTTATGGTTTCTCTTAGTCACAAAGGCAAATGCCGTATTGGAAATTATATACATTACCTTCTTATTCACTCATACCGCAAACATTAAAAAACAAAATCTAAATCAGTTACGTGGGAACACGAAACATTTATAATTCACGACAATAGAAACAGAAACTCAACAATTGTCAACAGCCTACTGATTTACCCAAACATCCTACATACGCGGTATGACCGTAGAAGTTAAAACGTATATAAATAAAATTTAGTAAAATAAATATAATTATATCTATAGTACCACATTGTCTACTTGAAAGTAGGGGAAACTCGGCTAATTCCGCAGTACGGGTAATTCCGCAGTAGTGCATAGGCCTATATGATTTTACTGCGGCTTTACAATAGCGTAAAAGTAAGTTTTGAGAGGCTGTCAACAGGAGGCATGTCCTCTGCAGTACTATAGAAAAAAATCAAGGATGTTGGTCGACACCTCTGTCGACAATACAATGAAACATCGAAAGTTGGCTGTTTTTCGTATTTTGCTACACAGCTGTGAAGAAAGTGAGCATTATTACATATAAATTGTTCCTTTTATGTTACTTTCATAATGTATTTCATAATTATTTACGACTGCAGAATTAGTCAAGTCCTATTGCGGATTTATCCGCACTGTTGCGGAATTACGCGAGTTCTTTTTCAACTGTAATGTATGTACAACTAAATATATTTACATTTTAATAGGTCTCTTTATCTCTTTTGGTAATGAAAGGCTTCGTCCATGTCTACATATCTTGATAATATTTTTCAATAAACATTTTGATAAAAATATGATAGATTTACTTCTTAATATTGCGGAATTAGCCGAGTTTCCCCTATTATTCGAGAATTTTAGTTTGTTGTGGAAGCGCAGGAAGTGCGGAGTTTTTGAAACGGTAATAGTGGTTAATAGTGGTAGTTAACATTCAAGATAGATGGAAAAACGTGGAGAAACAGGAGAACCTCGAGGAAAACCCCAACAAGTGCCACCTTGCCCGCAAATGGTAGGTCTGACCAGAACTCCAGTCCGGACTACTTACGTGATAGGTTGATGGTCTAGACCAGTGGTGATCAACTCATGCTCTTTGTGCAAGTGTACACATGCAGTATGTAAGAGCAGATCGTCTAACGTCTTTTTTACTCGTGAATATACACACTGTTTCGTAGAGCAGCTGAGTTGATCCACTGGTCTAGACCATGCAGCCATTGTATGGACAAGATAGGTTATCGTCTATATTTTCTCTCGTTTTGCTTAGTCAATCTATAAATATTAAGGCATCGTGCGTAGGACTTGCGTTACGGAATGCGCGCTGGTTCGAGCCTTCATGGGAATTCTCTCATGAAATTTCGGCCAGTTTATGGGACCGGTACCCACACAGCATCGTGATGAATTTTGGAATCCACGAGAGGTAGCGAAATTTGGTTGCGAAAGCCAGCTGTAACGGCTGTGGGGATCATCGTACTAACCATACACTACCTCCGTTGTGGTTAGATGATCGTTCACCTCTGCTGAGGGATATGGACGTGAGATCAGCAGCAAGCTGGTCGGCCTTGGCCCTTTATGGGCTGTCACGGCTGATGATGATGATTATTATTATTATCATTATTATTATTATTAATCTATTATTGTTTAGTCAACTGTCCAAAGACACCAATAAGGGATCACTCATGAGACAACTAAACCTGGAGATAATGAGGTAGAGCGACCAGTTCCTATCTTTCTCAATTGGACATCGCTGACTCGTAACATATTTCACTAATCAGACTTCAGATGCATACAAACAATAATTGTTCTTCCTCTAGCACATATCAAATGGAATGTTATAATAATAATAATAATAATAATAATAATAATAATAATAATAATAATAATAATAATAATAATAATAATAATAATAATAATAATTATTATTATTATTATTATTATTTATATTTTTATTGTGTAGTCAACTGTCCAAAGACAGATTTGAACCTAAGTAATACCAATAAGGCATCACTCATGAGACAACTAAGCCATGAGATAATGGGGTAGAGTGGCCAGTTCCTTCCTCCTCAATTGCACATTGCGCTGACTCGTAACATATTCACTAATCAGACTTCAGATGCATAGAAACAATAATTTTTCTCCCTCTGAAACATATCAGGTGGGGTGTACTGCCTGATAATAATAGATGTAGGGTAAAGATCGGTAATATTGTGATACCGGTACTAATAATATTATGATAGCACTTTTTGAGAAATTTTTTACAATTTTACTGAGCGAGAGAAGGACCGGTTTTGTGCAGGAACTTGTCCAGGAACATTCCCTTAATACGTCGACGGAAAAAAAAACCGATCTTCCTCTCGCTTAGTAAAATTGTAAAATAATTCTCAAAAAGAGCTATCATAATATTATCAGTATCACATTTTACTAACCTTTACCCTACATACTGTATCTGCTAGAACCTCAGTCAAAGATTATTATTATTATTATTATTATTATTATTATTATTATTATTATTATTATTATTATTATTATTATTATTTAAATCTTGAACCTTAAAGATTCTTGCCGACTGCTGTAAATACTGGGTAGTGAGTAGACTACGCCTAAATGCACGCAACCTTACATGTAATTGGTAAAGAGAATTATTTCATTGTATACAATCACTATCACTCTCTCCTTACCATTACTCTCACTTTTAGAGTGAAAACAAACAGTGAAGTAAGGCTTTTCTCCCAAAAACATTGATTTAACGCAACGTCGATAAGGAAAAAAGGGAAACTAAGACCATTTTGAATAATCTGTAGAAGCAAGTGTTTGCGCCAGCGCTTATCTTGCCTCCGTAGTTACGTCTGTTGAAACTGTAAACAGTCTGTGATGTTAGGTCTCCTTGGCTTAAGATACATACTAATTATTACAAAAAAGCTCGAGTGTTCTCATGGCCTTTAATTGTTTTTGTATGCTTTTCTCTTACCTCATACTCCTTCGGATTCGAAGTGTCCTTAACCAGCTAGGTACTGTCGTCAGTGACGAGTAGGAAGCATGTTTATTCATGGTGGGTTAGACAGCGGAACTTAAAGGTCAACTTGTCTGTAGGACTTCATTAGTTCGCATTGACTTCATTCTGATACGACAGGGCTCATGTGTTGTGGGGTAGCACGATTCCAATACAACATAGAGCATGATAATGATAACAGACAAAAATTCATTATCTGGACAATATTCGAACACAAGACCAGGGTATCCAATTCTGTTGTATTTCCCGGGAACTTCTGTATGTCACCTTATTACATTGCAATTCCAATCTCCTGGATTGTTGTTTCTTCCGAATTCTGTGGATCATGTGAAATAATTATTAAGTTACTCGGTATTCTTTTATTATTATTATTATTATTATTATTATTATTATTATTATTATTATTATTATTATTAAAATAGGACGTTTGATCCAGGGAACATTCGTGTTTGATAGAAGGATAAATCGTTTAATATGTTACTTAATTTAAATTGTATTTAAATAATTACAATGCGGTCATTTTGGTTCAGAGAGCAATCATTTGTTTCAATGACAATTCCTTTAACATGTTTCTAATTTGTTATTACGTTCAACCATAGTTCAATGAAGATTGAGATATCATTTAGTTTTAATGTGTATACAGTACTTCATATTACTTGCTATATGTTTCCATTGAATTATGGTAATAACTTAATTTTAACTCTAGTTTTCTATGTCTTCAGTAAATGGCGCTTGGCCCACCATGGTTCTGAACCCTTCAAACAACTTAAATAGTGATACAGCATAAACAGTGATATGTAATTATATTTCTTTCTTTCGAAAATGTAAGAATTCACGATCTCCTCTGTACCATTGCCATGGAATGAATAAATGTGTTTTTTCTTCCTACTCAAAAATTTTATATTTTTCACATAGGAGGTACTGCAGGAACAACAACGCTATAATCTGAGGCGGCGGTGAAAATGTATTGTATTGTTATTTTAAAACTGTTATATATCCTTAAATTTCACTCAGAAGTTACTGTAATAACATTATAGAATTATGTCCATCTAGAGAAACTACACTTTCCAAAGGTGAAATAATAATTAAACAATTAATTAGCTTTCGATATTACTTCATTACAAACACAGAAACAGTCTCTATAGGCTATGTTTAATAGCTTATAGACGAAGTTATTTGTTTTTATTTCAATACAGCTCCTTAGATGGCGTTGTTATTGTAATTTTAAAACTCATTTATCTCATTAAATGTCAGTTCTATCAAAATTTTGTGTAGAATAAAACTTATCGGAAATCATTTTTAAATCAACTTTTGTTATGTAACATTTTTCATGAAAATTAATAATAAGGGAGATATTTCGATTTATTTAATTCAGGCCCCCTTATAACCCCTCTTTTAAATAAAGTATTTTGAATGCCGTATAGCCTAAAATCTAAGTTACAACGAACTTAATTTATATTCCAATTTTCATATAAATCGGTTCAGTCATTATCGCGTGAAAAGGTAACAAACATACATACATACAGACAGACAGACAGACAGACATACAAACAAAAATTTCAAAAAAGCGATTTTCGGTTTCAGGATGGTTAATTATACATGTTAACATCAATTATTTTTGGAAAATCGAAAATTACCAGAAAAATTTTGGCTACAGATTTATTATTAGTATAGATTATTATTATTATTATTATTATTATTATTATTATTATTATTATTATTATTATTATTATTATTATTATTATTGGTTATAGCAAGCATGATCTAGGCCTATCATTTTGACATCCTGCAAATGAGATTAGAAACTCTTTTGAACAAATTCAGGGGCGTACGTAGTCCTCTGTTATTTAACTATAACCGAATTGAAGCTACGTAGAACACACAACACGTCCAGCCATTGCACTGTAAAAGGCTAAGCTGAAAATCGGACGGTGACAACTATAATTTCAACAACGGCAAACCGAAGGAAAACAATAGCCAGGTATTCACCGTAACTTATTTTACGTACCATGTTCCATATTGGTAAAATGCTTCATCATGTGAATATGAACATACAAGAACCTTGGTGTAACAACAATGCATAAGACAGGTCAATAATGATTTTAACATTTTAACTTTTTACATCATGTGCAACTTAATAATATTTTAAGAACTGAATAACTGAATTTGACAGAATAACGTCAAGCTAACCACAGTGTTCTACAAGATATGGATAATATAGTAGAAGACCAATTAGTTAATAGGTTTTATTGTTAGTAATAATGAGTGTTTTTAATTATCTATATAAAATTGTTTCTCATGTTATGTTCAAATAATCAAGGGTATACATTATATGTCTCACTCACAGAGTCCATGTGCATCTATTTGAATATGTAATTAGGCAAACTTTCATACATTTGAAAATGGCAGATCAGTGCCGAAAACGTTCATGTTATAATTAATTTATATAAAACTAGATAAGCATAGACGGCTCATTTCAATTTAATATATTATCAGTAGGTATGCTTTCAAGAATATTGTTGTTGTTTAGTCAAATGTCCAAAGACAGATCTGAACCTCACAAGTGATACCAACAAGGAACCGCTTAAGGCTGGTCCACAATAAACCGGAACGAGAACGGGAAGCGAATAACGTGAACGTGACGATTTTTGATTCACAATAAACCGAGAACGGAAACGGCTGTGCATATCGATACGTATGTCAATAACGATATGTAAAGTCGATATTACTCATTCTGAAGTTATTTGTGTATACTTGACCAACGACTTTCTCTCGTGAGTACAAGCCAGCCAACAAACACACGTTAACCAACTTCGAAATTTAAGAACGAAATATTTAAGAATCCAATTCACGTGGTAGTCTGGTCACATATACATACATACACGTAGCCTATATGGAAAGTGATTCTACTGAATTTCTGGGTTACTTACAAGCATTGAATAAACAAGAAATTATGTCATGGCCTCCTTGCTATACGACCAAATAGCTTTTTTTTATGGCAACAGAATGAATCTAGTAGGCTGTGATCGGAAACGAGAACGGCAAAGTTAAAACTTGGCCAACTCTCACGTTCTCGTTCCCGGACTCTGGCAAGCTTCTCCTTAATTGTGATTGCTTACATTTAAATACATTTATTTTAATAAATTTTTCGTTCTCGTTGTTTCCGTTCCCTGTTTATTGTGGACCAACCTTTATGAGGCAAGCATATAAAATACGCCAGAGAACTTGTACCAATGGAAAGATCAAACTTTTCTTCTTGAGATGATAATAATAATAATAATAATAATAATAATAATAATGATAATAATAATAATAAAGACGAACCAGAATAATGAGAAAGAGGAGAAACTTGAAAAGAAAGTGGAGAATGTACGAGAAGAAGAAAAGGAAGACAGAAGAGGAGAGAAAAATGAAAAAAAATGATTTACATAAACATTGAAATAAAAAACAAGGCGTGTGAATTTTTAGTTTATTAAATAAGAGAGCAGTGGAACTTGAAATTTACGAGATATTAATTTTTTGCAGTGTAATGATATTATTAATTTTTGATCCTACAGAATGCTCTGTTATGGTTATTATTTATTAATAACGGAGAAAAATTCGCTCCAACGCTGGGGATCGAACCCAGAACATCCAGTTCTATGCACTGGGTGCTCTACTACTGAGCTACGTCGAGGCTACTTTTCTCCGTTATTAATAATTTTTGCATTCTGCTGAGTGAAATGATTAATGATTATGGACAAGTTTTCTCTAAACTTTACCATCTCTAAAATTTTCCTCTCTATGCTGTAGCGTTCTTAGTCTTTGTAAATCCGTCTCTGCATCGAACTATTTATATTAAATGACACATTGCAATAACACTTTCTTAGTTGCCGTACTCTCTCCAATTTTTGCGAATGCATCCTTTGAAATAAACACTTTTTTTACAGTTTTTACAAAAGCTCTAAATAGAATAAAATAATGAAAAGTAATCAATGAATGTATGAAGTTTGGTATAAGGTTTGTTGTTTCAGCCTATAAGGTGGGTGCAGCGTCTGCCAATTTAAAGAATCCGCCCTTCCTTTGTACTGTTGTTCAAAACATCTGGTGTCTAATTCAGTTGGATAAACACCGAACAGCAAATGAAGTAATTCATATGACTTACGCACTTACACGTATTGCACATACCAAGTCTTTGAGCATTGTTTTCGGCTTCTTGTAACGATGTGATGTCATCTTCGTAGAAGAACTGTAGTTTGAATTACATCTGAAATTCATTTCAATTTAAAATAAGATAAAATTGAATTTTGATTAAACAACGTAACAACCAGGACAACGTTGTAAAATGGGAGTGCCATTCAAAACGGATGATGGTGACCATTATGATAATGATTATCGAGGAATTGGTGAATTATTTGTGTGCCACCACTTAAACAGAAATCAGATATGCTGGCAATATGTACGATGAATGCCAAGAAAGCAATTTTCAGTCTTTAGAAAGTCACTTGGTCTTTCCTTTCCACTCAGCCTATTGTAGTTTGAATACTGAACTGTCTTGTCTTACAAATGCACTTATTCAACCCCGTGGCTTACAAAGTATTGTGATACTGTGAAAAAATGTATTTCGACATTTTGATAATATATGCGTTTCTAATATACCACTTATTAAAAAAAGGTGGTATTTGACATGTCCATCAGTCCTACCATACATCCAATTGTATGCGTACAGAACATCTTTTTCATATAATAGGGAGTCTACTGGTTAAGAAAGTGAGGAAATGTAAGGAATTTAAAAACTCGAATTGTCGTGGGTAACGATATTTTTTAAAAATTAGTTACAGGACAAAGTAGGCCTATATGATTATGTCTCCTGAACAGAACATAGTACGATATGAAAATATAAAAATTGGAAATTTATTCTTTGGAGAGGTGGAAAAATTCAAATATCTTGGAGCAACAGTAACAAATATAAATGACACTCGGGAGGAAATTAAACGCAGAATAAATATGGGAAATACCTATTATTATCCGATTGAGAAGCTTTTGTCATCCAGTCTGCTGTCAAAAAAGCTGAAGTTAGAATTTATAAAACAATTATATTACCGGTTGTTTTGTATGGTTGTGAAACTTGGACTCTCACTTTGAGAGAGGAACAGAGGCTAAGGGTGTTTGAGAATAAGGTGCTTAGGAACATGTTTGGGGCTAAGAGGAATGAAGTTGCAGGGGAATGGAGAAAGTTACACAATGCAAACGTGCACGCATTGTATTCTTTACCTGACATAATAGGAACATTAAATTCAGACATTTCAGATGGGCAGGCCATGTAGCACGTATGGACAAGTCCAAAAATGCATATAGAGTGTTAGTTAGGAGGCCGGGGGGAAAAGGGCCTTTTAGGAGGCCGAGACGTAGATGGGAGGATAATATAAAAATATATTCGAGGGAGGTGGAATATCATGGTAGAGACTGGATTAATCTTGCTCAGGATAGGGACCGATGGCGGGCTTATGTGAGATTTCTTTTAATTTATTATAATGGTTAATTATATTGTACTATTGTTATCTTAACAGATATAAATAAATTCTGTAGGACCAAAAATTAATCTTTACGTACTTTGTAATGATTTGAACTGACATGATATGTGTAAAAACGTTAGTTATAAGTTATAATGAAATATTCATGGAACTGTATTTTATAGCGTATATTGGCTTTGGCTCTCAACCATTCGCAGATCAGTCAGTGACGTCATGTTGTTGTGGTCTAGTACGGTTCTTGGCTTGGATAGACATTAGTATTTAATACGTTCTAGAAGTTTGGGAAAGAAGTTTGGATCCGCGTACACTGAACTGAAGATCAGAGAACTTAAACAAATCTGATGACATCGTAATATGGCTGAAATTTGATTGTTTTTTTTTTTCATCTTGCTTCTTGTTGTTCAGTCAACTGCCCGAAAACAAGTCTGAATCTCACAAGTGATACCAACAAGGCACCACTTATGAGGCCTAACTAGTTTCATACTTTGGTAGACATTCTGTAGGGTAAAGATACCTAATTCCGTGTTACCCCTAATCCCGAGATAAAATTTCAATTGACTGCCATGGAGTTGTGGTCTCTGACTTTTAAGTTTTTGAAATACCTAACAGATGCCAAGAGATGTCTTCTTTTCAATTCTATTGGCTACCCGCCTTTTGAATAGAAGCAGTCGACTGCAGAAGCTTTTGTTCACTGAAAGGTGGTTGACCAGTAAGTTTTTCTTTCTCTGAAGAAACATTTTATATTTGAAGTAAAAATTAATATAGCATTATAAAAATGATATATTACTGTAGATTATAGTCAGCTGAATCAATGTGTATGATTATTTAAACATTATGAGATAATAACAATGCTACAGGAGCTTTCCCATTTTTCGGATTTATTTTCATATTTCTCTTTCCTGGCTCACTCGACCAGTGATGCCAACGCTAAATTGTGAAAATTAATGTCTATGAAAGAAAATAGCTCGTGGAAATAATAATAGAAGCACGTTATAGAAAACATCAATTATAAATTATAATAAAATAATAGGGCATGTATTTAATTTAATTACTGCTGTTGTTAGGAATATAAATAATGAGAAATAATTGTGTTATAACTCAATTTATTCAAATTTAATTTTGTATTGAATTTAACTTTCAGTTTATTTAGTTTATAATATATTAATATGTAGAGTAATATGTACTACTGTAGTTACACAAGTATTTGCTATGAAATTTGTCACTTAGGTCCTTTTTCTATGTTGTAATTTCTTGCTTAATCCATATTAAAACAATATACCATGACTTCAATGTGTTTTTCCAAATATACGTTTGTTTTCTGAGCAGTTAATGAGGATTATTTTAGTATCACGGAATTAGGATATCACTCACGGAATTAGGAAACCACTATCATGGAATTTGGATTCCTGTCACGGATTTAGGTGCCACTGTATAACAATGAAGAATCATAATATATTATTATAGCAAACTTGTGAAACTGTTGACACTGAATGTTGTAAAAATTGTAGCTAAAGGTCCAAATAACGTCATTTAGGTAATACTTGAAAATTTGTATTACAATTTTGGCATAAATATAGACTTTATTGACCTAAATATGTTACGGAATTAGGTAACCTTACCCTATAAGCTCTTGCATAAAGTTTTAGCGTGCTATTCATAGACATTTCGCTAGCCTGCGCTACGAGCGTGCTAAACTAGCCCCGGCTAACGACTGATTACTTGTACAGGATTCATATCATATCGCTAACACCGGTTTATGAATACAAAAAAACGTAAGTTCGCTGATCATCCACCGGAAGCTCGCGCTAAGAATGTCTAGGAATACGGCCCTTAATGTCTCTTTACTAATGGCGGGTACTTGATTATTCGTCATTCATCCATATGAAGCCAGTTGTGTAGGTAGATCAATTTACCGACAAGAGTCGTTGCGCTGAGTGTCCCATAGGAGTCTGGTCTAAGCCACACCCATGATGAAATGGGATGATAGATATTTGTCGGGCTGCCACAAGGGAACTGGAGCTTCAGGAAAATAACTCTGTGTTACCTTGACCATGGGCTTGCCTAACACAAGTTATAAAGTGTGAGGTACACTGGGGATACAACCCAAGTCCACAGGATTATAAATCGAGCGATCTTGCCACTAGATTACCATGGTGGCACATTTTAAAGTACAGTATATATTGTATTTACAATTAATGTTTCCAGGAATTTTTCAGGAAATTTTGAAAATTCTTGTTCGAATGATTACTGTAAGGTACTTCATTTGAAGCAATTACTAAAACTAACATGAGCTGAATCTCAACTAAAAAAATTCTTCAAGCAAAATGTGTAATATGTAAGAAATCTGTAAAAGTTATTAGCGATAATACCAAACTAGTCGCTTACCTAATTAAAGTTATTTCAATAAATATTTATTTACATAAAATATCTCAAAATACGTACCCAAGTATTTTTATACGTAGGCCTAATAACAATAATGGACAAAGAATTCCCTAAAACTATTCCATTAATAGTTATTATTACGTGAATTACCGCGTATAACAAGAAAATACGTGCAGCTATTTTAATACTATTTATTCAACATTGTTGCCTCCATGTAAGCTTGTGAAAAGCTGCGTTATCCGTTTTTCTACGTTAGAGCTAGTTAACGCGGTATTCATGTGGAATTAATCAACTTTGATCATGAATAAAGAGCAGTTACTCAGTTGTGGATAGTAGAAACTTTAATACAGGAAATGTTTGTATGAATAGTAAAAGGTATTACTCCCTTCTTGTAGGAAGCTCTCATGTGGAAATGTATTCTCACTTTATTCCACCTGTTTGTCACTGTATACACACATGTGAACCGTTTCAAGGTCAAATGACCTTCATTCTCTCGCAAAAGAATGAAAGTAAGAGTGAAAGAAGTCGTGCATGAATGTTTTCCTAAACAGTCAAAAGCTTATCGTTTTAAATGCCCTACTTCACATAATATTATGTACGTGTATAGGCACGTGCAAGCTTGTATGTTCTATTTTGTGTGGCATGATAGTGGTGTTCTTCAAATGACTTTTTTTTTTTCATTCATACAGTGAATCCCTATACGGAACGTATGTCCTGTTATATTTGGGTAGTTTAATGTACCCTTTTTTTAACTTGAAACTTGCTTCCATTAAAATTATTATACATAATTTGCATATTACTTTATTGCAATAAACTAATTAATATGAGCCTACGTGTATTGCCTTAATAAAATTGGGACTTTTTTCTTAAGCATTCCAAATTTATTAAAAAATAAATAAAAAGTCTCACATTTATATGTACTAGTACTAGTTTCAATAAATAATATAAATTTCAATATATCCATGGTACTCTAATACATACATTCGAAAACAAACCAAAAAGAGACACTGAGTTGGAATTAAAGTAACAGTTAATCTCAGTGCTTCTGCATGATTGTACGCAACTTAGACATTCAATAGAAGACATAGAAGAACTAGGCATACTCGTGTTTGAAGTGCTGAACTGAAGATTTAAGTTACCGTACTTTGCTGAATTTATAAGACAGACGAAATCAATAACCTCATTATTCGTATGAACTACATATTTTGAAATGAATTATGTATTTTTTAAAGAAAAATGGAGAATTGTACTAGACCTGGACAGCCATGTAAGCTTATTATAAACACACCAGTAACAGAGATACCGGTACCGTAAGATGGGGAAATATCGGACGGATTTACAATATTTTTAAATATCCTGAAACGATTATAATGATTTTCATAAAACTCGATGTACTTATTGTTTCTACTACCCCTTAGAAATAATAATAGCATAAAATAAAATAATTAAATAGTTTCATGGAAACAGGATTAATAATTAAATGCTGTCCGATGTTACCTCATATGTTGAGGTAATTTCGGACACTCGGTTGATTTTCAGTACTGTCTGAATTTAAACCCTTCTGGGGTTATTTCGGACACGTAATTTTTTTTAATGCAAGTCTGTGAAAATCTTTTATTGTGAATTTTTAATATTGTAGATTGTTTCAAATAGCTTGTTTACCTACTTGAAAACATCACAGTTATAATTCATGTCTAAACTACAAATTGAAACAAGGAAAATTAACTTCTGAGAAAAATTATGTTCCTACAAGATATTATTATTATTATTATTATTATTATTATTATTATTATTATTATTATTATTATTGAATATAAATTTCCCCATCTCTTCTGAAGGAACCGACAAAACTTTCATTATCTGATGTTTTTCAACACTGTCATCATCAGGAACGTCCGGAAAAATGAAGACAATGGGAATCCCCAATGTGCAGCTCTTAATATTCCATGAATAAGCATATCTTCTTCCGCTTTGTCTAAAACAGATGGTCTTCCAATAGAACCAGGGTTTGTATCATTAATTTTATTCTCTAGTGTTGACCGCGGTACACCGAACTGATCCGAAGCCTTTCTGTAGGAGAGTTTTCTCGATTTAATTGCAGAGACTGCTTTCTCAAGATTTTTCGGATCATAATTGCATCGCGGAACGACGCCAAGCTTCCGTTTGTACGTTCGCGGCATTGTCCGAATTAACCCCACTGCATGCAGTTATCTGTAAATAATTTAATAATTTTCAGTTCGTATGACATAGGAAGAAAATTGAACATTTCATTTCATTCTAATACTACAAACATATGTATCACATGAAAATAATAATCACATGCTTATTCTTCAATGCTGAGTGGATGAAAGTTTCCGTAATAAAACAATATCCAGTAATTAACACACTATTTTCAACAGCTTCACACGACACATTGGCAGTTACAATTCACCAATGGGTCTGTAAAAATGTGCAGAAACATACAAGCTGTACGAATATAGTAAAAAGCGCGGAAAAGATGCTAAGAACTGGTGTTACCAACATAAAATATGATAAATTGAATTACCGTCTGATGTTACCCCTGCGTCCGAAATATTCCCACTTTACGGTATCTGATATTGTCGAAAATTTTGACAAAAAGAGCTAAAATGTAATATATATATATATATATATATATATATATATATATATATATATATATATATTAGGCCTATACTTTGTGCCTGAATTGAGCCTTCAAGGGTTACGCGATGATGATGAATAATTTGAATTAATTTTTATTTTAGAGACCATTTAATATATATGTATATGTGTATGTATATATATATATATATATATATATATATATATATATATATGTGTGTGTGTGTGTGTGTGTGTGTGTGTATACACCAGCTATAACAGCTGGGAGGGATCATCGTGCTAACCACACGATACCTCCATTCTGGTTGGATGATCGTCCACCTTTGCTTCGGCATGTGGACGTGAGGCCAGCAATCGGCTGGTCGCTCTTGGCCCTTCATGGGCTGTAGCGCCAAAAAAAAATATATATATATGTGGAGATAAGTAAATAACAAATCCGAAATTTATTTTGTTTTCCGAAGAGTGTTTTATCTTGGGTGTTTAGAAATTTAATTTAACATATCACGTTCTGTCCACCTCTCTGGCTCAGTGTGTAGCGTATGTGCTTCTGAACCAAGCGGTCCGTGGTTCGATTTATGGTGTGAGCGGAGATGTTTTTTACTTGACCTGTGACGGCTCCACAGTGATTCACCCTCAGTGTGACAAAGTCTAGTGTTGGTCCAAAGATATATCTTCCCTTATACCATATTGCCATGTAAGTCGTACGAAAGGAGGATGTTTAATGAGACAGAGAAAGAAATATCACGCTACAATAACACATTCTCATACCGTCATATTAGTCATAGTGTATATTTGAAGACTGGACATAAAAAGGCTGTAAGTGCCAATATCTTTGAAAATTAGTTTTAAAAAAGAAGACGAGATAGTGTATGTCCCTAGCTCAATCCACTAAGAAAAATGATAAGTTCCATTGTAATTTTATTTAGGCCCTAGCTTCTCTCATACATGTGCAAAACTTATTTTACATTACTAGTCGCACAGAAAAACGATATTTTCTGAGGTTTGTCTCTTTGTCACTCACAGCCTTTTTCATGTCCAGTCCCCATTTGTAAATGTAAATGCTACAGTTGATGTAAAACAATTGAAAATGTTTGTTGTATGCATGTGTATATAACGTATAATTGCAGGATTTTGGGTCAAAAATCTCAGATACGTTAAACTTTGTATTTAGAAATGTATATAATTGCATTTAAATTGACTGTGGGGATTTTGGGTAAAAATCTCAGATACGTCAAACTTTGTATTTAGAAATTTATGTAACGCATAATTGCATTTAAAGTGACTAAAAACTAAAGAAAAGGGGTATTTTACAAGCAAATTCAAATTAGTGTAACTCTAAAAATATGTAAAATAGGACCTATGTTTATGTCACATATTCTATTCAAAATGTCTTCGGAAATATGCTTCGTAAGTAGCGGTAACTCGTCGTGAATCACTCTATATTTTGTTTCCCCTCCAAAAAAATTCCTCTCTAAGTACAAGATTGGACGTGTCTGTGGTTTTTGTCCAAAATCGTCATTCGATTTAAATTATAATTATACGTTTAAAAAAAATTCTGAACGGGTATGCAGGCAAATCATGAATTTAATACACCTGAATGTGTACATTGAATCATGTCATTTGAGTCCCATGCAGTTTCTTTCCTAATTTGCTCATTAAACTTGCAAAACTGTAGCAGATTGTTACAGTACGCATGACCTACATTAGTACCAGCATAACTGCCGTTGTTTTAACCTTGGCTGTTTTGAAATTAATGGTGGTCACTGACTCCATGTGACTGATAATGAATAAATTGCATAATATGAGAAGAATACGCTTTTCCCACTTGCATGCCTGCACATCAACGTTGACCCTCTTATTGGCATATCTACATTTTTTTTAAAGTCATCAATTACAAAATGTTAAAATTAGTTCACTTTAATAGAATGTATTCATATATTGCTTTAATTTTCCACGCAGTAGAGGATCTACCCGTACCAGATCCTGTGGCTTTGTTGTGGCACAGTGGCAGCGAAGCAGTTTTTCTTTAATTCCTCTAATTTTTCTACTTCGTGCATTGTAATTTCTCATCTGTGTATATTTGCCATTAAGGTTACCAAGTCTCCCATATTTCACACATTTTCTTCAGTCTCCCGGTTGAAGTACAGTGCGATCGCGTCACGCTTGATCCGAAGAACTCGGGCGGGAGCAAGCCTGTAGAGCGCGAGGTAAAACGCGGCATTTTAGATCCGTAATCTCCGTCGTATTGCACTCATATATCTTTCATTAATTAATGGCATGCACACAATCATAATTTTATTTATGCTCGACCATGCCGAAATGTAGTAATTATACACCTGGTAGCAGCCCTTTAATGGACCTCATTAAAGTACACCTATTCATTAAAGTTCAGTTGTTCAACCAATCAGAAATCACTATTGTAGCATTACGAAAGCGCAAGTATCGATTATTCTCGGATATGCAATCGAAAGACAACTAGCGAAACGTCACGGAGGCTGGAAATCCAATAGGCTACTGTCGCAGAAGGTTATGTTCTGTTACTATAATAATTAGCGTTAATTGTAAATAATATTCAAATAAATTCAATTTGTCATCTCGTTTTTCAATGTCTAAATCAATTTCCAGGTTATATCAAGATTAATGTTCATTTTACTCTCTAGATTATATCAAGGTCAATGACATTTGTTCCTCGGAAAAAATCAATACTTTCGCGTCTGCGCACATCTCACAATTTACGAGATATTGCACAAGGTCACTTCCGCTCTCCAGTCAGATAAGACTAATATGAATACTTATGAATAATTTCAAGTTAGAAATATGGTCGAGCATAAAAAGTCGTATGAAACTTACCTATAATGGCAATTAAGACGCTCGTATGAAAATTATGAAACTCGCTTGCGCTCGTTTCATAAACAAACATACTCGCGTCTTAATTACTACCATTATAGGCTCGTTGCATAATGTACTATTCTCTAACCTTTGTTACAGTAGTTGCTGAAAATGGTGTCCATTAGCATTCAGACATTCCCGACATCTTTTTAAATTTGAATTTACACGCAAAAGTTATTTTGTTATCCTTATAATTTTTGTTCTTTTATTGTCTTTCAGTTCATTGATGGTGTGTGGGTTATTTCTATAGACTTTATTTGTAAGGTTCTCCACAAATAATAATCGAACTGTACCTCTATTTGGAGGTCGAATATCAGGAAATTTCTCTACAAATTGCATTGTCGGCATGAATCTGTTTTGACGTAAGTTTCGTACATAAATATTCGCTGTTATAGAGTAAACTTTTCAGCCGGCATTTCAGTTTATCTAAACAATTAATTTAATGCACAGCATACATACTTTAAACGTCTTCTATCACTAACATCTCAGACTGTAGGTCTTCTAAGCTGTGGCAACGACCGGTAACATACAGGCCCGCGCAGCCTTGAAGCATGAAGCAATAAGCAGTTGGGATCTTTCCGCGTTCTTCGGATCAAGCGTGACGCGACCGCGTGTTTCAGAATATTTCTCCCATATTTTATAATACAATTATTGTAAAATATTTATTTCTTATATTTTTTCTATTAGAATTTCCATGTATTTCGAAGCTTCTGATTCATTCACTTTCAGCTTGGTCCAGTTTATTATTTCCCTCTTATGTTGTTAAGCTTTCGTGAAGTTCCGTCTTTGAAAATAAATTCCCGCAGCCATACAGCTTGTCTACGTCCTTTTGCCTTGTTTGGCGTCATTCCCATGTCATAAGGAGTACATGTGCAGTGTTTATTACATTTAGTGTTATTTATTCTACCAGGGCAACAGAAGTGACGAGAATTCCGGGATCCTACGCCCTCACTAAGAGTATGTTCTCACTTATGAATAATACATGGACAGGTGTAAGAAACAGAAGTTTTGTTTAACCCTAGATCATACTGGGTGTTCATTTCAAAGTGTGTCATGACGTCACTGTTGTGAGTCAGCGAGTTGAAGCGAGTTTCAGCTTTTATGTCAGAGAAGTTGCCTATTGATCAAGGCGTTCAATCTGAACTTGAGAACGTGTACGGTATAACTTGAACGTCGTAGCAACAGATGGCGGTCTGTAAAGTCTGTGTGCTACCATAATCTCTTTCGAATTGTGTTTTGCGCGGCCAAGTCGTACGCAGGGTATTTGTTATCATCGGTTGCGTACGGCAACATTCCACAATACAAATCAAATGCTCCGTGTCCATGTTGACCGTCGAAGTTAGTACTAAGTAATAGTCTTAACCCTCTCCCCATATTCCGACAGTAAGAAAAAAACTCACCTCAGTACGTGTTTCCAAACAGTTCACATTCCTGCCACTACAGGCGTTACCGTACGTATCGGTAAATACTCTTCAGAATGAACGCCGTACTTGCTAGGCAACTTCTCTGGCACATAGGTAATACGCCTCTGCGGAAGTGTAGGAAGATTGAATTCTCTAGGCTCAACGACTAGCCACATGACGGCATACAGCGAGTCATGACACACTTTGAACTGAACACACAGTATATACCCAGATTGCTCGGCGTTATAGGTTTTGACGGTAACAACTTTTGTCAGGTTTACTATGCTGCCATCTAGTTGTTAAATAAGGAGTCACGTCATAACTCCCATTTGAATTGCATTAGGGACTATACTGCCATCTCGTGTTCGTTTACGGCGGACGGGTGGCGATCCTGGCGGTTGTTCTCTTCAAAGTGCAACCGATTTTAGCATAGGAATGATCAATCTATATGTGATCTGCGGTTTAACTCATTAAAGCCAAATTACACATTTTACTAATTTCGAACTTTCTTGTACTGTACATACGAGCTCAGATGTGTAAAAGACGATGAAAGATTGCTGAATTAATGCAAATCGAATGATAAATATGCATAATGATTTTAGTGCTACTCTAAATATATTTATTGCAGTTATAATAAAAATATGTAGATCTCTTTAAACATAAAATTACACTCAGAAATATACTAAAAATGTTTTGAGGTGGTTTACGCAATAATTTCCGAAATGTTCCCATAATTTGGCTTGAAAACCTGGAAATTCTACAGAAATCTCAAAATTCTGTCTTATTTTCAATTTGAAAACCTGGCAATCCTATTTTCCATAACAGCCATAGTAGCTGACGCACCCTTTTAAACCCCACTAACTATTTTCCATAGGCCCTAATTGGTTCGGTGAAATAAGTTCTAACATAAATTAATCTGGTTTAAGGAGTACCGGTACATGTACATTGGAATTCGTGGATTACAGTCGTGCTTAGGGCATTGGAGCATGTAGATTGCAGATTCTAAGACACCAGAGTTCCACTCTGTGATCATCTAAGCCTTGTCGAAAAATATAAAATTAAGGCTATAATATTAATGCAGTGACTGTTATTTTTATAGAAAATATGCCTAAATAGAAAAAAAAACAGGGGATGAACAAAGAAAGGAAGATAAAGAGATAATAGAAGGAAGAAAGGAAAAAGAAAGTGAAATAAAGCGAAAAAGAAAAACATAAGAGAAATGTCGAAAGAAAATTGAATAAATGAAGGAAGAAGAAAAAATTCTGGCAGTATATATATATATATATATATATATATATATATATATATATTAACATAGGTCTTGTGGTTTTACATTCGTTCATTCCTGATTTTCTGTCCAAGGTCAGGTCTTTTACTGCAAATCCAGCATTCTCCAATCTTCTATATTTTCCGCCTTCCTCTTAGTCTCCGCAAACGATCCATATATCTTAATGTTGTCTATCACCTAATATCTTCTGCCTCGAACTTTTCTCCTGTTCACCATTCCTTCCAGTGAATCCGTCAGTAGGCAGTTTTTTCTCAGCCAGTGACCCAGTCAATTTCGTTTCCTCTTCCTGATTAGTTTCAGCATTATTCTTTCTTCACTCACTCTTTCTAGCACAGTTCATTTCTTATTCTGTCTGTTAATTTCACATGCTTCATTCTTCTCCATATCTACATTTCAAGTGCTTCTAGTTGTTTCTCTTCACTTCATCGTAATGTCCATGTTTCTGCTCCATACAGTGCCACACTTCATACAAAACACTTTACTAGATTCTTCCTTAGTTATTTTTTCAGAAGTCCGCAGAAGATGGTCTTTTTTCTATTACAAGCGTCCTTTGTTATTTCTATCCTTTTGACATTTATGGCAGCAGCTCATGTTACTGTTTATAGTAGGCTACACTTCAAGTATGTGAAACTGTCCACTTGTTCTGCGCCTTATTTAGAATTCGCACGTTTAGTTGCGGCTTTTATGACTTATTAAGTGTTGTAATATTGATGTAAGCGATTTACAATATTTAAATTTGTACAGTATCTTTAGATAATTATATACAGAATATAGGCCATGGTTACACCTGAAGTGAAACTACTTTGTACAGTTAGTAAGATAACTTTTGTATTTTCAAGGTTTAAAATTATTTTTGATTTGCGGAGCTGTAACTCAAATTCTACGTACTGTACATTATTTCTGTTAAAATTAATTGCTTCGCATCTATTAACGAGACTTACCCGTACATTTTAAGGATATTGCATATTTCTGCTGCAGTAGAACTTCAATTTAAAAATCTAGAGTTCCTTAGTTTGTATTTTTTTTTATTCGGAAAATATTATCTAGTTCAGTAGTTTTCAATCTTTATGCTCTTAGGCCTGACTAAAGGTAGGAAAAAAACATTTTACGACATGGGGAGACAACAAGTTGAGGCTGTATTTTTAGCATTTAATATTCTTAATTGATTAACTAGTGGACTTACTCGTGTTAATTATGTAAGATTTGTGCGGCTTACAGCACGCACCATCCTCAGAGCCTACTAGATCACGGCGTCATCTCGAACTTCTCTGCCTGTTATGTGGGTGTGTTTGATTGTTGAAAGGTGTTGAAGAGTGGAGTCAAATAGTGTGTGTGTACTGAAATTGATCTGTGTCTTGAGAATTTGATCGGGGTGTGTTTTAGTGTGTTTGTATATTTCGTATTGTTCTAATGTGTTGAGTTTTTGGTGCTAGAACAATACGAAATATACAAACACACTAAAACACACCCCGATCAAATTCTCAACACACAGATCAATTTCAGTACACACACACTATTTGACTCCACTCTTCAATACCTTTCAACAATCAAACACACCCACATAATAGGCAGAGAAGTTCGAGATGATGCCGTGATCTAGTAGGCTCTGAGGATGGTGCGTGAAGCAATGAAAAAGCTGTAAGGCGCACAAACTTACATAATTAACACTAGTTAATCAATTAATTATATTCAAGTGTTAAAAGTAGTGTACGCAAGATTCAAAATGGATTTAATATTCTATAATGATTAATGAGTATAATCTATTATCACTAAATAGTAATATTTATTGTCCTTCCTGTAATATAAGTTACTGTAGATCAAACGAAGACTGCTATCCTCTTCCCAAGGCTTGGATGATACGTAATTTCTGCAAAGCATAATGCAGTACCAGCTTGAATTAAGCTATATTCCTGCACTATACTTTAATTACCGAAACGGCTGTGAGGATTTTCTTATATAAATGCGTAGTAAAGAAATTTACGTTCAGCTTTTAGAGTTTTGTCACTTACTGTTATCTTATAAATATGTGAAAATATTTGTCATTATTTCCATGACGCCACAATATCTGTATCCTATAGGGCGCCTTAATGGAATGTTAGGTTTAAAACAAGAAAATTATCCCATTTAAAATAACAAGTGCATTATATTTTATGCACTGAACTTCTCGGGCGCTATAAATAGCTAGTTGAAAATAGACCGTAATAAAGTGGTGCGGAAAAATAAACTGTATACAGTCGACTCCTACCTCATAATTCGAGATAAGTAATGCACAAACTTCCCCGAAATATCGAAAATCTGAAATTATCAGAAAGATATTTTTATTATTATTTAAAGTCCAGTAAAAGTTACTCTGACAGATTTACTTACTAAAATACATTTCAAAATCAAATGCAAAATGTAAAACATTTTAAAACATAAAATATTTTATGCTCGACCATGCCGAAATGTAGTAATTATACACCTGGTAGCAGTCCTTTAATGCATGTCATTAAAGTACACCTACTCATTAAAGTACAGGTCTTCAGCCAATCACAAGTCAGCTTTGTACCGTTATATCGATTATTCTCGGATATGCAATCGACAGACAATTAGCGAAAAGTCACGGAGGCTGGAAATCCAATACTGTCGTAGAAGGTTATGTTCTGTTACTATAATAATTAGCGTTAATTGTAAATAATATTCAAATAAATTCAATTTGTCATCTCGTTTTTCAATTCTAAATCAATTTCCAGGTTATATCAGACTAATGTTCATTCTTATTCTGTGCCAAGGTCAATGACATTCGGCCTCGGAAAAAATCAATATTTTCGCGTCTGTTCACATCTCACAATTCAGGTCAGTTCGCACATAACGATAAAAAGACTTAATTTTCAATACTTTCAAGTTAGAAATATGGTCGACCATAAAAAGTCGTATGAAACTTGCCTATAATGGTAATTAAGACGCTCGCTTGCGCTCGTTTCATAAACAGTCATACTTGCGTTTTAATTACTACCATTATAGGCTCGTTGCATAATGTACTAATATAGTGCTGTAATGGAATAGAATCTTAAAACAAGAAACATAAGACACGTTAGATGAACAAAAAATAAATCTGCCATTAGAGGATTAATTTTTTTTTTCTGATTTTAGATCACATTTGTCTTAATAGAGAAGGAGAGAGCATAAATAGAGTAAAAACGGAAATGACGTTACTTCGCCATCCAAAGAAAAAAAAATGACCGCGAATTATCGCGAATCGATTGTAATTAAGTTACAAAACGAACATAATCTTCATTGTTGCTTCGTAAGATATACCATATTTATATATATTTTTTTCGAGGTAAGGAGTATTGAATGCCTCAAAGGAGTTCACTAGAGCCTATGATATTTTTAACTTACAATATCGAGTGCTTTTCAGCACATTTCATAATTGATATTGATTTTAAAAATGACAAGGAATTTAAGGAAAGTCTCCACTCGAATTAAAGTAGTAAAATACAATATCCACTTTAAGGAGGGCAAAGGCTAATTGGGATTTCCCGGTCTTTGATCGGGTCAAAAACCCTTATAGAACTGATATTTAATCCTTGCGGTGAATTTAGGTGAAGTCCGGAGGGCCTAATTAATCAAATCTACTCTCCTCACCTCCACGCTGGGACCCCCCTGGGATCTTTTAAGATGAGAAAGAAAGAGCGGTGTGCGAAAAGCAAGAAAAACTGCAAACATGGTATGACATATGCGGAGACAAAGAGGAAGGCAGAAAATAGGAACGACTGGAGAATGCTGGGTTTGCAGTGAAAGACTTGCCCTTGGGCAGAACACTATGAATGAATGTGAGAGCGCAATAGATCTCAATAGGTCGCAGTGCTGGGCCGTCCGTGCCCCCCTCAGTTAAATTCCATTCCATTCCATGAATCCACTTTAACACTGTAGTAGGCTATACCGTATTTTATTTGATATTCGTGTGCGTGAGTCAGCCTATAATCTGATAATGTGGAAAACCTCGAGACACAATAAACAGAGAATGGAATGAGACGAACCACGTGTAAAACCACGAGACACGAAGTTCTTGTTACACTCTGTTTCCATGGTACGACGAGTGACGTCAGAGTAAACTTTTCATGTCAAAACGTTACAATTTTTCTCTATTATACCTCGAACATAGACGTTTCACGCAAAAAATAATTAACTTCTTTCTTACAGACAAGGAAGCAAATCTTTGCAGACCAGAAGTTGGGAAATATCGATGTAACATACAAATCAATTACCTCCAAATGGAACATGGGTAGCTTTCTTTAATATTATGATACTCTCTGTTCGCCATTTCAGAATAATTTTAAAATTTCTTTTATGCTGAATTCTACAGTTGAAAAGACTTTAAATAAAATGTTAAGTACTAAGGTAAAAAGGTAGAATGTAAAGTTACAGACCATGATTTAGGGCCCACAAGGTAAATGGGATTTTAAGGCTCTTACTTTTGCAGACAGTCGTTATTAATGACAGTAGTGAAGTCCGTACCATATGCTCGCCATTTTTATCCCCAAGGAAAACTCCCTGGTACTCATTTCTGTTAGAGGCTGAGTAGATCCCATGGCCATAGTGCTACGGGAAGGAGGAATTTTCTTTAATTGATTTATTTTACGACGCTTTATCAACTGTGATGTTTATTTAGCGTCTGAGTGAAATGAAGGTGATAATGCCAGCGAAATGAATCCAGGATCCAGCATTGAAAGTTATCCAACATTTGCGCTTGATGGGCTGAGGGAAAACCGTGGAAAATATCTCAGCCAGGAAAATTATCCCAACCAGGATTTGAAACCGGGCCAGCTCGCTGCACTGTCAGTCACGCTAACCGTTACTGCACAGTGGTAGACGAGAAGAATGAAGTTCATTGAAAAAATTCATGACCTCATCGGGACTTCCAAACAATAACAGGTTTAAAATACGATTCAAGTATGAAGATCAAATTTATAACCTTGATGGTACATGATTAGAAGCAGCTGCAATCATAGGCGCCAACTTCTGTGAAATATTGGGGAGGTGGGGGGGGGGGGCAACCTTTGCTTTTACTTAGAAAATACTAATGTCCAAGAGACCGCTCAGGTCATAAAGCTAAATACTGTATTTTATTCAATGCATATAATTTGAAAGATACCTTTATTGAACTTAATTATTTTTATTATTATGTAACTTAAATTGGAAAAAAAAATCCTGGTAAGATAAAGGATACAAATTGACAACGTAAATGAAAATAACATTTGAATATTTTGACAGCAGACTCGATCACTAAATTTTGTTATGGCACCATGAGTCTAAAACATGCAGATCAGAACATATTAATTTAAGAAACAATAAAATTGTTAAAAATGTCCTGTTTCGATGTCTTATGGCAATACCTTGAAATAAATTTACTTTTACTGTAAAGGAGACAATACTGTATTTTCAATATTGCTCCCTATATTCTTTCAACTGAAGTTCTTATGCACTAGAAATCTATCGGACATGTTCACTCTTATATTAATTATTGCTAAAACCCACTCATACTTACCAGCTACGGGATTATACAGTAGGCCTATTACTTATTAAGTTATTACTTGGAAATATTGGGAGCGTTTGGCACCATGTGTAAATTAGAGGGAGAGGGGCTAGTCCCTTAGCCCTATAAAACCGGTGCTTGTGGCTGCAATATTTGATATCCAAAGTATTGTTTTTCTCATCCATGGAAATACAGATCTCTTCATTTATACAATACGTTACAACACACATGACCTTGTCCGTATTTATGAAGTTTAAATTATAGTCCAGACTTTACTGTTGTGGAAAAACTTGATTATCCTGTTACATTACAGTGAGCACTCAGTTTTCTTTTCTTTTCCTTGCGAATAATATCAGGAAGAATGCTTAATTACAATACAAGTAGTATAACAAAGCTGCCCGCTGCTATGGCTCAGTGTATATGCATACGATTCCCAGTAAAGCTGTCCGTGGTTCGATTCCTGGCACTGTCGGATTTTTATTTCCATTCTACGGGACTGGGTATTTGTACCAGCCTTGCCCTTGTCCTGTAACGTTTCTGCTGTGAACCTGCATCGTGGTGACCACATGATCAGGGGGCCCACTACGTGAAATCTTCTAGTGTTGCTTCAAAGTAAGGCTAAAACATTTACATGGTGATGCAGCTCCGCAAGAAAGTTGGTGTTTCGAAGTAAGGAAAGCGTAATGTCTTGTGCCCTGCATATTTTCAACATTCTAAATATAAATAATTATTATAGCATTTTTACAATAGATACCGGTACCGTAATTAAACAGTGAAATTTACATGAAAATTTGCGTCTGCTGACTTGCAGTTATTACAGAAAACTTCGAAGTAACTCTAATACTTGAATAATTGGTGCGTAAAAAATGTACTTCTACCACAGTCTAGTATATACATTTACGAAGCTTGAGTTTTGAGGGTGCTAGGAACAATTGACTGTGCCGGTACTATTTCGCATTGTCTGTAATGAGGCGATATTAGCGATCCTAGTGGTTAGCAACTATCTATGGATGCATATTTACTACGTACTGAGCTTCGTGACTGTATATACTAGACTGTGCTTCTACTATGTCCTCCTTTATTTGGTTTAAGTATTTCTTGTGAACGCTTGAATATGCAAACTTAATTGCTGGTAATTAATAAAATAACATTTAAGCTTAGCCTATATATAGGACTTCTATGATGCTGTTTTGTTCTGCCAGTGAAAATATTCATATTATGTCATTCTTTATTATTTTATCACTTAAGCAACAAACTTTAGATTGTTTTGTGTCTTATAGTTTAACTAAAGCTTTTTATAAACTAAAATTTACATTTATTTATTTAAAACATCTTGTGTACAACAGAACATTATTCTCACTATAAGTCTACAGAATATAATTACAACAATAGAAACAATAGAAATAGCAATAATACATCAATATAAAAAAGATGATACAATAAAATTAATAAAATTTGAGGACCGAATGTTCAGTGCTTGTGTTCGGTCGCAGTTCAGATATATGATTAATAGACTAAAAGAGGAATACTGTATATAAATAAAATAAAATAGGAGCTAAAAATAAAATAAACATGTGAACAAATTTTCAGGGTTTCGGACATCATTCAGTATTTTAGGTGTGCCTATTAACTGTTATGAAATAGACATACTATATTTTGAACAATTTTACGTAAAGGGAAAGTCTAAATGAATATCGTTGCAGTCATTTCGAAATAAATTGTCATTTTGTGTTTTATATAAAGGTCTCGAAATGAAGTGCCTTTATTCGCTAAATAAATACCTAATAGGAACAAAAGCTTAAGAGAAGAACCTGCACACAGTCAGATGTGTGGACGCATGTAACATAAAAAAAGACAACAATTTAGAATCAGTGATATTAAAACCTTGTATTTCTTTCAAACTGTCAATTCTGATTGTGGCGGTATCACAGTTTTTTTGCATAGCCATTATAATGAGAAAACAAACATTATGACCATAATTTAATTTTTTATCTTAGCTACATATCAAGTAATTCACTTGTATTAGATATGACAAGATGTTATATGGTAGGCCCTACTTAAAAAATAAATACATGGGTTTGCAACTATTTGCACAATACATTTTATATTTTGTTAATGTTGCAGTTTTCAACAATGCATCTCTTCAGTACAACACAGGGAGCTGCATTCCGTCTTCATTATGCACTAATTTTATTTACTTGCCATTTACTTCAACAGATATTAGGTACGTAATAAAATTATGATTGTAAACATATTAATTATATAGTGTTTTGTCTAAGTTTGTATGATCGTCTTTAATTTACCTATTTAGTTTACCAACAGATGCATTGATAGCAGTACAGTTACAGCATCGTCGTTTCATTGGAAATAGTAGGAGTTCAAATTTCGTTATTTCCAAATGGAATTTGTTATGAATAAGGGCGGGATTTGGTATCTATTGCCAGACTTTCACACATTTTTCCATTAATAATAATAATAATAATAATAATAATAATAATAATAATAATAATAATAATAATAATAATAATAATAATCAGATTGTCGCAATTATAGAGGAAGTGTTACAAATATGGAATACCATTTTATTTTTTCGTTTTGGAACCTACATGTTTTGAATACTGAACGTAAAGTATTATCCTGTTTATTGCTGAATGGCTCTGTGAATGGTACATTGGACTTAGAAGTTCGTAAGATGTTACAAAATGTTTGAAAATAATAATTTCCTCAAAATATAACATCTTTCCTTCATAAAAATGGAGGCACAATTATGGAATACTATTAACAAGTTACAAGAGGACTAATAAAATTGCAAAGTCAAAATGGCCTCTGCTAAGAAAAACACAGAACAAGTATTCAGCATCTTCATTTGAAAGTGTTTTCCCAACTATAATACTGAATCCAGATGAATCATCTCTCACGTCTTTCCTCGAACTTGTTTTATGCCTTCTTGCATTGCCTTTTCATTCCAGTGTCTTTTAAGTGGTGGGGTTTTTCCTCCTCCTATAGGTGCCAACACTAGTAATGAAATGGAAAACCAGGGTATAAAGATGAAATACTAACAGTTCTAGTATTTCATATTTGTGACACACTGATGTTATAAGTCATAACTTCAAAACATTCCTAATTTAGAAACGAAATCAATTAAACATACATTGTTATAAACGTAGATTATTTCTCTTTAAAAATATGTATCATTAATATTTCTAACATTGAGGAATAACAATGTATGTTCAAGAAAAGAACTTACTGCCAAAATTTTCACTTCCCTCGAAAATGCAGTAATGACAAACGTTTCAACAGTTCACCTTCTAACTGCAATCTAACACATTCTCGCGAAAGAGATTATTATCAGTACGTAGTAATTTGGAAGGCTTTTGCTAGAATACAACACGTCTCGGGTTATATATCACAATATATCATATTTATACCCCTATTTCATATTTGTAACACTTTCTCTGTTTATTTATCTCTCATGGTGCACCACAGACAGTGCTGAAGGCAGCAAGGTGTCTAGGCCTACTAGTTTGATGCATCACTCCTAGATGGGTACAGAGTCAGTAACTGAAAAAGAAATTCCCTTCGTAAAAAGAAAAAATTAATATGGAATAAAGAGAATTATTGTTAATCTATTACAAAATTTTTTAATAGCTTGAGGTAATATCTATTCTTTTACTAAGAGCTCAACCAAATGATAAAATTAGAGAACCATACCAACTTCCGATGGATCTCTTCTCTTGATGGCTTGCATAGAAATAAATGTGCAGATTTTTATGGGGAGGGAAGACAGGAGGGATAAAATTAAACTTTAATAATAATAATAAAGCATTTAATAAGCGTGATTAAAAACGTGTTATGAAAAGAAGGTCTCAACAAATGTATGAAATTGCAGTCAGTGGGCTAAAGACAAAATATTTGAAAATATATAAACATTCTGAAAAAAAATGTAGTACCAAACCAAGAAAGGAGGTAGTAGCATTATTCAAGTTAGAAACTGGACAGCACCTACACAAAATAAAAGTCCTCGACTCGACCAATGCATGCTTTTCTATAACCAGGACCAAACGAATAAACAATATCTTCTATCCTGTAAAAAAATAGATCCACTAAAAGAGCAATTCCTACTGGGATACTCTAGAATTTTCTGAATGGAAGACCACTTGAAGAAGTATTGTTAATATGGTACTACATTAAATTGTTATACATCCTCACAAGAGCTGATGTTATGAATGATGCAACATTCTATGGTTCACACTTGAAAAGGTTTAAAATTTTCATTATATACTTACCTTTTGAGTAAAAAATTTCACTCAACAGTTTTTGTGTGGTAAGCAAATTATTAAAAACTTGTTACAATTTTTTTAAGGATATATCGTGATTTAAATCGTTTGAAATGCCTCAGTTTTGTGCTTTTTTGTTGTTTTTTTTATGCTGCCATTCTGATTCTTTAGTGGAATAGTTACGGCATCAATACATTTTAAAATGAAAAGTTGTAGTACTATAAAATTGTCCATTCTGTATTTAAAAAAATGGAGTTAATATTCTTCTGTTTCAAATTATATAAATATCTACATTTAAAGTCATAAATAAATATTGATTACTGGCATGCTTTTCAGAGTAGTGTGTAATAGTCCAACTTGGTTCTTTATATAACTGCGTACCATAAGCTGTTGTAATATTAGATACCTTGTTTTCATAGTTCGAGCGTGAGCATAAATTCTGAACCACAGGTTATCATTATTATTGTCTTTCAGCTCAACAACCTATGTGTAAAGGAACAGATACTTTTGTGAAGGTAGCCGGCTACAATCCACAAGGGGAGTACTTATTTGGAAGACCTGGACATGCTATAACTAAAGAATGTTATAGAAGGCGAGTTGTTTTGCTTTACCTCAAAAAATCCAAAACTTAATTCAGATAATTTATTTAAATTTTATTATTCCATGTAATTTAAGATAGGCCTGTAAAGTAATGTTAGTATAGTACTGTACTGTCTTCTGTCTTAAACACAACATTATACAAACTAAAGGTACGGTCACACGTCGCTACTTTTGCTGCGCAACTTTTGTACTGAAGCTGCAAAAGTTGCGTGTCGTGTTCACACGTACGCCAAAAGTAGCGCACTGCACGCTGTGAGTCTGTTCACACACAAGGCGCTACTTTTGCAGCCGAAGTCATGCTGCAGGTTTCCATCTCCGTGTTGACTTCTCAATATACATTTTGTGGTTATGTTCGCATTATTAATAAACTCATGCGAAAGCTTACTTATCTATTATTTGCTTTTCTGTCCTAACTAGTATTCAGAAATTGGTATTATTTTTACTATACAGCTTTTAAAAACGCCTATATACTTAAATGATAACCAACAGCATATTCACGTAATCAATGTTGGCAACCCTCCTGTTTGAAACTACGCTACAGAAAATTAAAAAAGTGAATTATATCGTCAGCAAATATGCTCAGACTGTGTTGTGCATTTAATAACTGTTATAAATAATTTATTTTCATCACATCTAACATTAAAATACATCCAAACAATAAAAGTGTCATTGGCATATTTGGGTGGCAACACTGGTCGCAACTGCAGCAAAAGTTTCAACGAAACCGATATCAAAAATGCTGCGGCTGCAACCCCGAGAACCCTGTTCACATGTCACTACTTTTAAGCTGCGCACAGCATGGAAAAGTAGTGAGGAGCAGGTTCGGCAGCCGCTACTTTTCGGGTTGCACCGTTGTTCACACGTCGCAGTACGAGAGTTGCGCAGTTTTTTGTACTGCATTGCTGCAAAAGTAGCGACGTGTGACCGTACCTTAACTTACTTACTTACTTACAAATGGCTTTTAAGAAACCCGGAGGTTCATTGCTGCCCTCACACAAGCCCGCCACCAGTCCCTATCCTGAGCAAGATCAATCCAGTCTCTACAATCACATCCCACCTTCCTCAAATCTATTTTAAGATCATCCTCCCATCTACGTCTCGGTCTCCCCAAACGTCTTTTTCCCTTCGGCCTCCCAACTAACACTCTATATGCATTTCTGGATTCGCCCATACAAGCTACATGCCCTGCCCATCTCAAACGTCTGGATTTAATATTCTTAAATTAGTCAGGTGAAGAATACAATGCATGTAGTTCTGCTCTGTGTAACTTTCTCCATTTTCCTGTAACTTCATCCCTCTTAGCCCCAAATATTTTCCTAAGCACCTTATTCTGAAACGTCCTTAACCTCTGTTCCTCTCTCAATGTGAGAGTCCAAGTTTCACTACCATACAGAACAACTGGTACCGGTAATATAACTGTTTTATGAATTCTAATTTTCAGTTTTTTTGAGAGCAGACTGGATGACAAAAGTTTCTCAACCGAATAATAACAGGCATTTCCCATATTTATTCTGCGTTTAATTCGATCTGTTACTGTTGCTCCAAGATATTTGAATTTTTCCACCTCCTCAAAAAGATAAATTTCCAATTTTTATATTTCCATTTCGTTACAGTTTCTTGAAAGATTCTTCCATTATGAATTCTTCCCTTAAAAACGCAGACATTAATTGTTCATAAATTAGTTATATAATCATGTTGTTTATTCTAGATAATGTAAGTTGTTTTAAACCGCAATTTTTAGAGAAATATCTTAATCATTGAATTAATTACGGTTATGACTTTTCATGTACGGGACATACGCTTCTGATTTCATTTAAAATCAATTCATTTTCTGAATCTAATTCGTGAAATATTAATGTTAATTTAGGAAATAATTAACAGTAAGGTAGTGTACACTACATTCCCAGACTAATTTGTTTAAAGATGCTATTATTTCTCTATTGGCTATTATTATTGTATTTCATATATAGGCCTACATGCACTAATGAGTTAACTTACACCATTAAAACAAATTATTCATATGAACGAATTCATGAAGTGTCTTTTTGATTAAACAGGTGTAAGGCTTCTAATGACTGCATGGGATTTCTGGTGAATTACCCAGCATATACATGCTACCGGATACCGTTTTCCTATGGATTAACGACTGCCAGCAGTGACATTGGATATCATTATCACCCAAATATAAGTGAAACGAATTACTTTGAACGAATATGTTTAAAAGAAGGTATATTTTTAATCAATTTTTATCATAAGAATATTTACCTACATTTGGTATTATTTTAATGGCTGTTAAAATTATATTAAACACTCATTTTACTATCACCACTTTCTGTAACTTTATTGAAAAATCTTAAATAAATCTTTTTTCCAGTGGAAAAATAATGTTATACACGAATGTAATCATTAATGAAATATAATTAAAAACCATAAATACTTTTTTCCAGAATTTTGAATATTAAGTAATTCAATATGTATCTATCATAATTAACCGTACTATTACTGGTAATATTACTGTAATGAATCGCTGGTATGCAACCATTTTGCTGCAGAGAAACTGTTTATACAGGGACATCATTTTATTTTTACTTGCATTTTTATTGTACCTCCATTTCTGAATGTACTTCACTCTCACCCCTTCACTAATGTCCTTGCTCCCGTCAGACACACAAACTTACGGCCGCTGTTGCATTCGAAGTCTTCAAGCAGTGAAGTAAACACTGCAGTGTAGAGTGTGTTTCATAAATATGATTGCGTTTGCTATAGAAGAAAGAACCTATATTAATAATATCGTACTAAAAAATTATATTCAAGAAACGATAAATTCAATTTCAGAGAATATGCTTCAAAATGTTTTTAATAATATGCATACTGAATTGAAGCCTGCATTGTAATGAACAGCAACCATTTTCAGCAACTTGTTTAAAAATTCAGATTAGCTTTTTTTGAATTGAGGTGGCTAGAAGCAAAGGAATGCTAGTGACATTTGTAATAACATGAGTTAAGTGCATCCAGTGTAAGCAAAAGTATCTAAAATTTTAGTGGCAAAGGGATATTTTAATCGCATCACACATTAAAATTTAAATAAAAAATTTCACCAATTTTACGAAAGCTTAAATATTTAAACCCCATTTTCTCAAAAGTAACTTAAGTGCACTTACAGCCCTTTACTTATGACCCCCTCAATTTAAATGCACTCTCTATATTGTATGATAACATCAATAATTAATATGCTAAATAAAGTAGACATTACATAACGAACATAGCCGCCTGAAAAGTTGAGTTTTTGAAAAAAAATGTTGCTACTCTATTGTATTTTGATAAATTCCGTAAAAGTGATGATCGAACTGAAAATCGTAATATCGTATTTCCCTACAACATAAATGGATACACTACTTTTCTCTCCTCCTATACCTAGTAAAATGATTTGTTTACATATTGCACTAGTAACATCAAACTCCTGTAATGGAAGGGGGAAACAGTGTTTCCGAGTATAGCCAGGTTAATGTTAAAAATGTTGGTAAAAATAAAGTGATGTCCCTGTATTTTTCAGTTCCCCCCTCTGGATAGTTACAAAGCCCATATGTAGTTTCGTTTCATCACGTCCAATTTTCTAAAAATAACGTTTTTTTTCTAAGTTCATGGAAATTTCTAAATATTGAAATTAATTCTATATATCCTTAGATAAATTATGTTATTATTACGTTAAAGCTGGTAATTTAAACATAATGGAATCACTAAAATGTTATGAAACAATATAAATTAAAAACTATGAACAAAAATCCCTAAACTTCATTTTTCTTGCTTAATATTGCTAGGAAACTTGAAAAAAAATTCACTTCATTTCTATATTTATTTGTATGCCATTCCTTGAAACTGGTAGGTATACGCCTTAAATGTGTGTTTATTTAATGAAAAGAAAGTCTCTTAAGAGGTGCAATAAAATTACTTCCTGTTGAAGTGCACTGCCAAAGAACAGAATTCCAAAAGCAGATAATGAATCCAGGGATCAACTGCAGAGATGTATTGGTTATTTTTATTAATAATTTAAGCTTTAATAATTAATTTTATACTCTCGAATGTTACAGCATCAAAATATATTTTTAAAAATAATATACCGGTACCTCATTTGACGTTTTTTGAAATTCTGTTTAAATTTTGAAGTTTTTCGTTCTTATTTCCAAAACCTACAGGAAAACCTGGCGCAATAGAGAAAATCTGAATACAGACTCGAATTCAACAACCTTCAATACATAAAAGCAGTCATATAAATTAGGTTATCGTGTTAAATTAATTTTTTTAGTCATGAACTTTGCCAATTTTCACGTTTTTCCATTTTTTATTTTCAAAATTACAGAAAAACAGATTCGGATTCCGGGCACTTCAATTAACTAGAATCAATAATTTTTTCTCTTGTAGCAGAAAACATTTTTTGTAATGCATATCACTATCATTAATATTTAAAGCTAAAAGGTTATATTATTTTAATTTCTCTACTTTATGATTACACTATTTTTACGTAAATAGACACGAGAAAAGAATCTACTATATGTATGCTGACACGGAAATTCTAAAAATAATTGTCTTTCATACACTAGCACTGATAAAACTTTTATGTTTCTGACAGCTCGAAAAATATGTATTATTGAGTCATAAGACTGCAAGTTGCATGGAACTTTGATTAGTCAACTAGCAGCAATAACTCAAACTCAGTGTCAGAGAAAGATGTAGAACCTAGATAAAGTTATTTTTCATGTCACTATCATGACTAGACTCGGAAATTTATGCGCTAAAAAACTGAAAATATGCAACTATGTAGTAAAAACAGTCGAAATATGCTCAACAAATTGGAGTATATGCAGTAGAAAATACACTTAAGGGGCTTATTTGGTTTAATAATATGTTATATAAAATAGTTTAAAACAATAACGTAATTGTCATCAAGTCGTCATTTTTATTAAATCTATTTTTTTACATGTACTAATTACTAATTTTATGTACATATTTGCTTTGGTATCTTTTTAACTTTTTGTAACTTACTTTGTCTTTCACGTAATTATTGTAGTACTAAAGAAACAACGATTTCTCCAGGTTTTCTACTATGAAATGTCTCTTATCTGTCAGAATTAGTTTAAATGCTGACATCACATGATGTGACTGGTGCATACTTGTAAATAGAAAGCAGAAATGTTCCGAATGTCAGTGACATATTTTCAATTGATAATGTCAGCAATTTTGATCATTTCTTTGTGGCTGGGTTATTCTTGACACACACTTAAATTTTGTAGCCACTACTTTCCTTGAGATCCAGGAACTGTTCCAATAAATTTTTCACCTTTTACACAACTGCATGAGATTCTGCTAGGGGAGTACTAAAATTTTCCAGCATGATAATGCTGCTCTCTATTATGAAGTTAGTAGCCACACACGATCTTGTTCTGGAGGCTCTTTTCATTAATTACTTACTGAATGGAAATACTTTCGTTTGATGAAACCTGCCAAAACCTGAAAAAAAGTAGGCCTATATATTTTATGTAGGGTATGTCTTCGGGGATTTAAAAAATGATGGCAGTGGAACGTTCAGTTTCATTTTTGTTTCCAATAATGAGATGTTGCGGGTTGCATTAGTGTGCCCCTGCTAAGGTTCAAAATATTCGTAGAATACCATTACAAAAATAGTAACGGAAATTTTTGCCAAAACATTCCAATACCAGTATAGCCTTTACATCATGTCAATATAATGCATTCAAATATGCAAAGTAAAAATATTATGCAAAATCAAGATTTCAGGTATAACTCCCTGTAAAGTTGATTTGAATAATTTCGAGGGAAAAATTGTTCCGGGGCCGGGCATGGAACCCGGGACCTTTGGTTTAACATACCAACGCTCTACCAACTGAGCTACCTGGGAACTCTACCCGACACCGATCCAATTTTTCCCCTCTGTATCCACAGACCTCAAAGTGGGCTGACAACCGTCAAGCAACCAACTTCGAGTGCACACTAACTCCGTGTGACTTAAATTGTGGTCCCGGAACAATTTTTCCCTCGAAATTATTCAGATCAACTTTACAGGGAGTTATACCTGAAATCTTGATTTTGCATAATACACGTCACTGTTCGTTAACAGAAAACCACAATTTAAGTCACACGGAGTTAGTGTGCACTCGAAGTTGGTTGCTTGACGGTTGTCAGCCCACTTTGAGATCTGTGGATACAGAGGGGAAAAATTGGATCGGTGTCGGGTAGAGTTCCCGGGTAGCTCAGTTGGTAGAGCGTTGGTACGTTAAACCAAAGGTCCCGGGTTCGATGCCCGGCCCCGGAACAATTTTTCCCTCAAAATTATTCAAATTATTTAAAAATATTATGCTTTTAAAGGGGAAAGCTCTTGAAATATGGATTTATGTAAAATAAAATTGGCTTCATTCGAACATAAAAATCAGATCGACAAAGATCAGTGTGTCAAATCATTAAAAACATGCAATTGTGTGAAGTTCCTAATCTAGCCACAACTCATAACATAGCAACAATTTATTTTGATGCAGAGAACCAATAGTAGGCCTAAATTTATACAGGGAAACATTGTTGAATGCTATGTGTCTTATATATTAATTAATATTTTCTTACTAGTGCCATCGAAATGCAGTCCAAGAGCGTGGGTTTTCGAAAGAGTACCGGGCTATGAACTGATTGGATTTAACAGTAACTCATATCCAGCACAGTCCAGAGAAGAGTGCATGTCGTGGTGCTTTAGTGAAACTGACTTCGAATGTCGCTCAGCAGAGTTCACGTTTTCTGCGAGAACATGTGTGCTGAGCAATCAGGACAGACATACGCAACCTGACTCCTATATAGCAACAACGAACGATGTGGAATATTTGGAGAACCTATGTGTCGATCCGTGTAAGTTTGTGCCTGAATTCTCACACTTTTGCTATGCAACTGCTGAAATATTAGTCTTTATTGTACGTCATGAAAATACTACCACTTCAAAATGATTTGTCATTTGTTAATTTTTCGCTGTGTTCAAGCACCATCAGGACAGACTTGTGCTTTTGAAGAGCATCAAAACAGAACTCTGGAGTACAGAGATTTGGAATTTCAAGGTATCAGTCAAGACGAGGTAAGTAAATTCTGTGTTATAATAAATTATAATCATGGTATTAAACTTATTTAATTCCCGATCCACTGTATTTCAGTTATAATTTTCGCTACCCAATCAAAACCAATAAAAAATCAAACTAAAAAGAAAAACATATTTAAAAGATAATGAATGATGGAAAATAAAATTGTCAGTCATGCTTGTAACATTCCTTCTCTCATATGGTAGCTATTAGGTTTGATCTATAGTATTTTCGACTTTTCCCTTTCAACATTTTCTTATTTTCCATCAAATGAAATGGCGAAAACTGGAGTGAGACAAGTGAGCTGGAGTTCACAGGGTAGGGGAGAAGGGAGCACTGTGAACTTAGAACAGATTGAATTTCTCACCTCAACAGATCATTTTCATTAAGTTGCTGGTACTGACAGCTAAAGGCAGCCCTTCTAATGTACTGGCTGCCATTTTCTTTTCATTTAATTTATTCGTATGGACTCAGTGGATGAACTTGTGTTAAAATGCAAATCTAGCTTTCAGATATAGCTCCCTATGTTAAAATGCTTAGAAAGTATTATTTTTCTTTCGAACTTTGTAAGGATATTCTGACAACATGAACGTTTCAGAAGTGAGTTTTATTATGTAATAGTAGATCCTAATGAAGTCACTTCTCGAAAATTGTTGTAGATCTCTAATATTTACTTCTTCTTTCTTATAATGAATAATCGTACTTGATAGGGTCATGTGGGGCAATTTTGAACAATTGGGGAAACATTTGAAAATGATCAGAACTACTCCACAACATTAAATTAACAATAGGCTTACTGTAGAAAAATATAACGAATTTATTGATTGATATTAGATTTGTTTTTAGAGCATAAAATTGTTCGGACATACATAAAAAAAAGAACAAGCATGAATTATCCAATGAAGTTATTCAGAAAGCAGCCATGTCTACCAGTGAAAGAAAACTCTCGTTAAGAGCTGAAGCATCAAAGTATGACATGTCTTACACGTCATTATTTTACCAAATGAAGAAGTTTAAGAAGGTGGAAAATATGGTTTGCGATACACAAGCCAATAGGTATTCAGCAAGGAGCAGGAATTTCGAATTAGTCAATTATGTTATTAAATGTACTGAGGTTAATTATGGCACGACTTGCACAAATATACGTCAGTTAGCATATGATTATGCTCGTCATTTAGCTTGCAAGTATACCGAAGCATGGGATAATAACAGAATTGCTGAAATTGACTGACTTTATGACTTAATGAAGTTACATGACAACTCAGAATGAGAAAACCTGAGAATATCAGTCTGTCAAGAGCTACATCTACAATGTCAGGTTTATTCTACAAGATATAGTAGCCGTAGAAAGAAATAACACCGAGGAAATTTTTTGCTGACATAATATGTAACAAAGAAAATTTAAATTCTCTATGTTAGACAAGTGGAAGAGGTAGCTGGCAATGTCAGGTTTATGTAGATGTTTCGACAAACATGGAATTTTACATATCCTAAAACTGAAGATTGCAGTAAGACAGAAAAAAGTCATATTGTCAAGAAATTTACACAACCGGAGAATTCAGGAGAAAGGGGTGTTTGATGTAGACTTCAGTAGTTTTAAAGAAAAAATAATGTAACCATAGTAGTGCTCTTTACATGTTATTTTTTAACGTTAATTGAAGCGTCGGCTGGAACAACGTTATAAGTTACATTTAGTAAAATTTACAGGAGCAGAAAATGTGTACACGTACAACGTTGTTCTTATAGAGTAGCAAACTTTTGATTGGACAAATTTCACATACTGCATTGATGGAAGTTGCAAGCCAAAGAGTATAGCAAGGTAACATGACATACAACATTATTACACGGAAACATGCCAAATGAAAATTTTGTAACTTACAATGTTGTTCCAGCTGACGCTTCAATTAGTTACTTAACAGATGATTTGGACATAGTTCAAAAGTGCCCCATACCTGTTCAAAGGTACCCCATAAATGGTGCAGTTTTGAACATGTTACAAGAATTAGTTCTGATTTAATTTACTTTTCAGATATATGTCTTATAATTCTGTGCCATTTAAAGTTAAGAAAATTAATAATGGATGTGAATAAAAAATGTAAATGGAAAAACTGTTCAAATGTGCCCCCTTCTCCCCTACAGTTGATTTGACTGAATTTATGATGGAAGATAAAAATGCTGTGTTCCACGTTTGTTTTATATTGTTTTACTAGAAGTGGCTTTTCTATAAGCCAACTGATAATTATTTCTTTTACTGACGATGATTGATAACATAACAAAAGCCTTGCTGTGTCATCAAAGATCTTAGAAGCGGACCTAAGTCACGTGGTATTTGCTGTCATTGCAACAAAACGAAAGGCCTGCCATCGAATGGAGTGGTCATTTTTATAATTTTTTCCGAAGTATAAAAAATGTCTTATTGTAAAAGTATGTTATATTCTCTTCCCACAATTTTTTGAGCTAAAGAATAATATGTTAGCCATCTTCTTGGTATATGCGGTATTTTTATATGAATATGTTGTGACCCAGTTGTAGGTTCGAGTCTAGTGAAATAGAACATAACTCACTGTCACCACCACCACCACCACCACCACCACCACCACCACCACTCTCCATCACCAACACAACCACCACCCACCAGCTACTGATTTTATTACCACTATTTCTGAGGCCACCCATAATTACAGTACGGTACTAACTTATCTGTCTTCAGGAATTTAGATTTATCCACAGTTTTATTAGGACATCCTATTGATATGTTTTTTTACATTTTGAGAACGTATGAAATTATTTCTGGAAAAACACTTTGCAACAATGATTTTATTTTACATTTATAGCCAATTTCTCAATTTGTTATATTTTTAAATGTGACTAAAGAATGAAATGCTGATTTTATTTAAACTAAAGGATCAGAAATTAAAAAAAATCTTAAAAAGAAAACAATTTACATACAGTTGAGTCTGTGTTAAGAGTAACTTGCATTATGTTTGCTATTTCAGTGTCATGACAAATGTATCAATGAAACGAACTTCATCTGTCGTGCTCTGACATTCTTACCTTTCACCACTCCTGATGACAACGGTGCCTGCTATCTCCACAGTGATGATACAGTAAATTTAGGACCTGGAGCTTTGAAGCCTTATCCTGGAGCCACTTACTTAGAAAGAGCACCGTGTTTGAATTGTAAGTGACAGAATCATTATTATTATTTAATACAGAACACATCTGAAAATTATTAATAATGATCATCCACAATCAGACCAATAAAATGAGAGTATCATTAACCTCGTCTAAAGTAATAAGTCATGTTATACTTGAATATTGAGTGCATTGATCTGGATTTATCTGTTTCAAATTGTTAGCAAATATATTTATTTTTTAGTTTAGTGTATATGACAGTAATTGACTCAACTCTGTGTCTGATGTTGAAATTATTAATCACATTTCAGTGACCGTGATATGTTCTGAAGACAGTATAAACGTCACATTACGTACTGTCCAAGCATTCGGTGGGCAGATATATGTGAATGGATATGCAGATGCCTGTCACAGTAGAGGGAATGGAGGCTTGATCACAACACTTTCGATTCCATTATCATTAACTGGCCCACAAAATCCATGTGGAATCATGATCGTGAAATCTGTTGGCACAACAAATAGGTACATATTGTGGAAGAATTTGGGCATATCTCTGCTGCAAATCATCAGATACTGAACAGTAAAACCTGTATTAAACGACTACGAAAATTCTTTAAAGAATGAACGTTGTAGATGTAACACATATTTCTCATATTATGTTTTATGTATTTTGCAATCATTCATTTCCTGTATCACGTTGCGAATGAGTTAATATTTTGATTTCTGACATACATACAGGGTGAACCGTAAGTAATGTCATTAATTTCAGGGGATTATTCTTTGAGATATTTCAAACAAAAAGTTTAATACAATTTTGTGTTCGCGTAGGCTTCCACGGCTGGTGTACATGGTGTGTGGATAAGCTTCAGGGCTTCTACCGCGTTGTCTTGGTGTTATTGGCTATATATATATATATATATATATATATATATATATATATATATATATATATATATATATATAAGTACTGGCAAACTATTTCCTTATCCAACAGCTGCTCTGAAGATGGCCACAACACAGCAGTCGAAACGTCAGCCAATAACACCAAGACAACGCGGTAGAAGCCCTGAAGCTTATCCACACACCATTAATACAATTTTGCTCGTTTTTGCTTTCTTCTCGAGAAAAAAAATGGTTTTGAAATGTACTGCTTCATTTATCAGTTTATTCTATGTAATGCAAAAAACCACGAGGAGAATATATTGTATAATTGAATTTGAGATGAATCTCCAATGTCTCTCTTTGATTTTAAATGATTAACTATTATTTTTTACTAAGAATTATTCTATTTTATGCACATAATTTCTCAATAAATTGGCTCCTTATGTGATAAATATAAACAGAATCAATTCAATATCGTAGTTGAGAAGAAATTGCTGTACACAAACAGACAGACATATCCAAAACAACATTTTTTATCTCAGGGATCGTGAAAACATGTGGTCATTAAGACAGGTTTCACTATAGTGATTTTTTAAAGTAGTGTTGAATATATTTAATATCTCCATCAAAAACATTGAATATATATATATTTTATCCAATGCCACCAGGTTGTCTTTTCGACATTTCTGGTCTTATCTCCTGGCCGTGGCTTAGTTGTTACCCACTTCTGAGGTTGGGGCGCCTGGAAGGCGGAGTTACATTACCCCGATTATGTGATAGGATGATTATGATAATGTTGTGCCAGGAGAGGTCTTAAATATAAACTTTAGCTAAATTCCAGACCATGGACGAACACAGGAAAAATTCCTGTGCTCTAACCGGGAATCGAACCCGGGACCTCATGAACTATAGCCAGAAGCTCTGACCACTAGACCATGAGGCTGGTCATATATATATATATATATATATATATATATATATATATATATAGCTGCATTATTGTTTTAATACACAGATTACTTAAAAATGTTTGTAATAATAATTCAGTTTCATTACTTATACGTTACAGAACGCTCATGTCAACTGTGGTTGTAGTGCAGCGCAATCCATTCATACAAAGACGTGGTGATCGTGCTATTAAGGTTGGTTGTTTGCTTGGGGGTTCTTTTTCACCAACTCAAACTGTGAATACAAGCATTACTATAACAGGACCAGAGTGAGTATATTTCCGAACTTACCCATTAGTTACACTCGGTAGCTCTGAAATTTTTTTCTCTTTCTTTACATATTTAAAAGAATTGGAATATAAATTTCTATTGTTACTTTGCATGATAGTGTGAATACATCGCTGGCAAAAGTGCAAAACCTCGTAAGTTCCGAGAACCAAAATTTTTAGGAATGCAATGAAGCTGTTCTGTGTTAAATTTGCTTGACATGTCAACAAAAGTATGATTAATAAAATTATGTGAAATGATTTTGAGACAGTTTTATGAATCATGCTTTTGTCTCTATGTCAAGAAAATTTAACATAGAACAGTTTCATTGCATTCCTAAAAAAGTTTGGTTCTCAGGATTTACGAGGTTTTGCTTTTTGTCAGCGGTATTCTGTTGCTGCTGATTGGTTCAATTCGAATATTCTTCAAGAATGACTTTGCCACCCCCCTTTTTTGTTATCTTAATAATCTGAGAAAATAAACATATCCCTTGAAAGTAAACAATATTTATATGTCTTGTTTTGAAAATGGTAATTAAGAATGTATTCGTTTTCTTACTAAGTTAGGTTTTAAAGTACCGGTATATGTACTTTTTACGATTTCAGATACCGGTAATCTTTTCATGTTTAAGCTTCTTTCATTTGGGATTTTATTCTGTGAAAAATAAAATCGACCCATAGGTATTTAAATTCAGAAGATTTGTAGATGCACATTTTCCATTGTTGGTAATAACTTGGAGTCCTCATGTGCTCCTAGTTCCTTTGCCTATATAAGCCGCAGTCTCCAAGCTATTGTTGATCAGTCAAGGAGATTTAGCTATTTGTAACGACCCCAACAAATAGGAACTCTTTCTCAGCCCATTTATTGTATTTTATTTTATTTTTTTATTTTTTGTTCAGCTGAAGACTAAGATAGAGCCCATCTTTGAAATGTCATGATTTTCTTTTTCATTACCAGCAGTGGAAAAAGTCCTATCTACACCTCTCCTAAGCAATTCACCATTGCTTCCTCTCTCTTTTATATCAATATTTAAATTCAGTCATTTTTATACTATGCCATGCTCTATTTATAATTTATTTATTTATTTATGCCTATAACAGGACAAAGCCCCAATTACAATAGACAGTACAAATATTTGCTTGGAACATAAATTTGGTGATAACATGAAAAAAGAGATAAAAACAGATACAAATGCAAGATACAAGTGTAAATACAAATGAAAAATGAGAAGAAAAACAAACAAATAGATACTACGTAAATAAAAGACACATTAAATATAAATGAAAAAATATGAAATAAAAAAAAAACGAGAAATAGATAAATATAGATATCATAACCAAAAGATGTAAAATGTAGCTATAAATGACAAATTACAGAGTAATAAATAGATAGCAATACTATTTAAAATCAACTACCTTCAGTATATATTAATAAGAAAATGTTTATATTTCTTGTAAGAAATGTTGAAATCTAGATCCCACGTTTTATATATTTCATTGAATTTTGAACACATTTTTAACACTGGTGAATTTTTATGTGCTGAAGTGTTTGGTTTTTCTAATATAAAAATTGACGATTTCTTAAATATGATGTTCTAGCGTTAAGCTGGATTTGTGATAATATTTCGCTATTATCCAGTAGACCATTGAATATTTCATACAATAAAAGTTGCTCAGGAAGTAATCTACGACTGGCAAGCGACATTAAATTAAATTCAGCAAGTAGATTGTTGTACGAAATTTTGTTATGGAAGGCCGAATTATGATATTTTTTAAAAAATAAAGATATCTTGAGAATCGTTTTTTAATTTTTTCAATTTCATGCATATTAACATGCTTTTTACTTACAGCAAAAGACTTATGTTTTCTAGTAGACAATAATGTTTTTACTGCTTTGTTCAAAAACATTTTTAACAATCATTTTAGTTGTCCAAGCAGAAATTTCTCTTATCCATATCGTAAACAGTCAAATTTTAAGTTTCGAGATAGGCTGTTGGCCATATCGCTAAGTAATAAAAAATTAAATAAAAATATTAGATTTATCCTTTATATGTTACATGCGTATTTAGTAGGGAATACTAACGTCATCAACCTATACAGAATTTGTATGTTAAAGTAACTCTTTGAATGACTCTATAAATGAAGACTGGGCAGAAAAGGGGCTGAAAGTACCATTGAGACAGACTGTAGCTAGGACCTAAATAAAATTACATTGGGACTTATCACTTTTTCTTAGTGGAATGAGCCAGGGATTTTTATTTTATTTTATTTTTTTTTGAAAAACTGATTTTCAACGATATTGGACTTAGTCTTTTTATGCCCAGTCTTCAAATGTAATTAAAGTGCTATTTTTAATCTATGCAACAGTCTGCAAGCAGGTCCCCTGAGAAACAGGCTTGTCTTTTCAGCAATAAGGATATGTCGATCCACCTTCCAAGAAAAATTTGTGTAATATTGTCATGTTGGCGTCAGTTTCAGATAAACAGTGTTTTGTGTTACTTCGGCGCGAAAAAAATGAATTGTTATTTGCTGATAATCGGTTTTATATTGTGATTATGTTGAGAGGACAGTAGACCTACATGTTAAAATATCGATTACTTATATAGTACTATTCTTATGTGAGAACAGAGTCATTAAAAATAACATTTTTTATCCATTTTTAATCTTGCGTGCACTACTTTTAACACTTGAATATAAGTAATTGATTAACTAGCGGACTTACTCGTGTTAATTATGTAAGTCTGTGCGGCTTACAGCTGTTTCGGTGTTTCATACCACCATCCTCAGAGCCTACTAGATCTCGGCGTCATCTCGAACTTCTCTGCCTGTTATGTGGGTGCGTTTGATTGTTGAAAGGTGTTGAAACGTGGAGTCAAATAGTGTGTGTGTACTGAAATTGATCTGTGTGTTGAGAATTTGATCGGGGTGTGTTCTAGTGTGTTTGTATATTTCGTATTGTTCTAGTGTTAATATTGAAGAGAAAAATTTGCTTTGGCGCCAGGGATCGAACCCGGGTCCTTGGTTCTACGTACCAAGCGCTCTGACCACTGAGCTACGCCGAATTCAATCCACAGCACCGGACCGAACCCTCCTCCTTCAATGTTTCCCTTTTGGCCTGACTCCAAGTTAGGCATATATGTTGACGTATATGTCCAATGTCAACTGCCATTATATTAGGAGCGCACTCAGTTGAGTGACTTGTGTGGCCAGGATTCCGCAGTTAAGTGCACAGTAATCTGTACGGAAATATGCACTGCTAGCTATGAGAATAAAAAAAAATATCTTTAATATTGTTCTAGTGTGTTTAGTTTTTGGTTCTTGGGTTGATGCCGAGATATAGTAGGCTCTGAGGATGGTGGTATGAAACACCGAAACAGCTGTAAGCCGCACAAACTTACATAATTAACACGAGTAAGTCTGCTAGTTAATCAATTACTAACATTTTTTAGAAAATTCTCAGGTATTGAAATTATATAAAACTGTAAATCCATCCCTCTTCCATCTCACACCATGTAATTTATACTTCTGTAGGCCTACATACCTTAAAATAACTAAGAAATATGTTAGGAGAGAAATATAAGCTCACAGAACTTCTGACTATAAATTTGAACTTTTTAAGGAAGTATCAATTATGTCTAGATACAGAAAGATAGTAACTTCTGTGAAATGAGTGAGCATTGTTGTTAACTTATTAAAAAGATCCACCTCAGTTTACTTTTCTATCTACAGTTATGCAAACATGCTTCACAAGCAGAGTAATCAGTATACAACCTTCTTGAAAGTGCTGCATAACTTAAAAATTGAACTGTATATTATATAATCTATCTTCTGGTACATTGAAGGGACACTATATCTGATCAACTTCGTCTGTAGCTGCATTTAGATTGGCAACAGGCCATGATTGTTTGGCCAAACACCTGCATAGAATTGGAATATATCAGTCCCCTAACTGCCCATTGTGCAACTCAAACCAAGAAATGGATTCGGAACATCTCAAAATCTGTGCTTCGGTGGCTGGTCATGATAATATCTTTGAAAAATATTGGAGTGCAAGACATGAAATGACTTTATTGTCAAACGCCTAGCATTTGAAAACAACAACAACAACAACATATCTGATCAACTGTCTCAGATGAGAGCTGATTGAGAGAAAAATGAAAAGTTTAATAATTTTAAATTATTTTCAGCAATGTAGTAGGAGGAGGAACCACTGTTCTTAATTCTACTTCAGTCACGCCAGTTGTGCAAATTCGTATCATAGATCCTACTACTGGAAATTCTAATACCAAAGAAACACAGCTTGGCCAGGAACTTCAGCTCAGGATTGACGTACAACCTGACAATGGTAATGTATTTTATTGACACTTGAAAATCTATGCAATAATTATTCTTATAATACATTTTCTTAATATTGTTCACAACAGTTAAGCGATAGAAAATAAGCAGTTGTAAAGAAATATTGATGTAATGACAATGAAATTTTAATACAAGAGCTTAAAAATCGATAATATAGTAGAACTCCAATTGAATCACAATATTGAGAAACCCCACATGTCCATTTTTTTTTACGAAATTGAATTATATATGATTTCGTATTTTAAACGTGTAGACTCACGATATTATGGAGAGAAACCCCACATATTCCCATAAACATTCATTTTAGCTAAAGTGTTAAGATAAAAGTAATATGAGCACAAATCTAGGACCTGAGATGTTTTTTGTATCTCTTAAAAAGTTTAGTTTTCTAAACATGTGGGGTTTATCATCATTCCGGTTCAATTATCCGGACTCAAATCATCCGGATCCCCAATTATCCAGATCGATTTGGGGGAAAATACAAAAATTAATAGTGTACAGTATATCGTGACTTCTTCAAAGCAATGTATGCTATTCGAGATGTTCCAAGTAAAATAGAGTACATGTAGACTATTATACAGAATTATGTACTGTACTAAAATAAATTTGTATGCAATACTGTATCTTAATTTATAGTTTTTATTTACTTTAACGTACAATTTTCTGCACGCATTGTATTCTTCACCTGACATAATTAGGAACATAAAATCCAGACGTTTGAGATAGGCAGGACATGTAGCACGTATGGGCGAATCCAGAAATCCATATAGAGTGTTAGTTGGGAGACCGGAGGGAAAAAGACCTTTAGGGAGGCCGAGACGTAGATGGGAGGATAATATTAAGATGGATTTGAGGGAGGTGGGGTATGATGATAGAGACTGGATTAATCTTGCACAGGATAGGGACCGCTGGCGGGCTTATGTGAGGGCGGCAATGAACCTTCGGGTTCCTTAAAAAGCCATTTGTAAGTAAGTAAGTAAGTTAACGTACAATTTTAATAGTACAGTACAGTACATATATACCTATGTTTGGTTAGTTAGTTTTTATGAGTAAAAATTAGGTTTTTACTTTGTCAGACATTGTTTTTTCTTAATTATTCCGCTCTATATCCATTTATCATAGGTAGAAGTATAAGAAATGTTTATATGAGTGTATATGTGAATGAAAAGAATATACAATATAAGTTAATTGATTCTGTTGAATTATTTTTTGTGTCCTGTATATTCTATGTGGATGTTGCAAGTTCACCTAAGTTGTCATTATTGTAGAAAATCAGTAGCGGCTCGTTGTAAAGAAAATAGGTGAAGTGCTGTTCACATACACAAATGCATGAACAGTTTTGCTGATATAATGAGTAGGTCTACTACTAAACTGCGTACAATTTTACTAGTTGTAGAACAATTGAGGGCTTTGCCGGAAGAAAGGCGGATAGACCTATACGCCCTTCTTCGGGAAAACAGTTTAAAATGTAGTGAATAATTATAGTATCGAAATTTTGTTTTGATTGTACTGTACATACCTGCAGGACAGGGCTGCGTGCGTGTATAACATTTTATTCAGGTGCGTTTTAAAATCTTAGGTTGCATGTATCTCAATTCACCATATTGCCGTATATGCCCTTTTTCCGGCAAACCCCTCAATTGCAAACAGGAAAATTAATTTATTTCAGGACTCACCCAATTTCTTGCATACAAAGTCAACCTTCCTATCTTTTAAAGCAGCAAACCTGTCAATGATGTCTTCATAAAATGTCTGAGTTTAACTGAGGGTGGACAGTATATCTCTATGCAAAGCTATGGAGCTAATGATGAACGTCTCTCCTGTGATGTAGCATTCCGAGTGAAATTTTCAATCTTTTCAAACAGGAAAGCTTCTTTCAACGGAATAATTTTTTAAAGTTATTTTATACAACTTCTCTATTTTTAGCACTTTTTAAAACAAAGAACAAATGGAACTGTAGGACGTCCAGAATTTAAAGCATATTTTTCATCCTCATATAACGTACAAACGGCATCTACAAAAATGGCATTTCTAATATATTACAAACCATGCCATTTTCGGGATACATATTTCGCACTCATTCACCAATATTTTCTATGTACCGGTACTGATACCTAAGTATTTGCATAATAGCACTTAGTGATTAAACATACAATATAAACTACGATGTAGGATTAATACACTACGTATACTTTTCACTAAGATACTCCAAATACATTAAATAATAAGTTAATACGTACTAAACTACATGTGTACATTTACGCGCATTAAACTTTCAAGTACAAGAGCTGGAACAAAACTCATGAGAAGAAATAATGCACGCAGCGGAAAACAACTTTTAAACTTTACGAATGTATGTGGCGTGCATTCCTGATAAAATAACATATAGCCAGCTAATTTACCGCTGCAGGGTGGCTGCTTAGACACAAGGAATGAGGATTCTTTTCTCGAGTCGGGTAGTACATACTGTAAACTTTCATAGCCCTTCAACAATAGCCCCCGGCCTTGGAGACCAGCTTCAACCCTTCTGTATTATTAGTACCGTTAGATCTGGAAACTGGTTACTCCACCTACAGCAAATCTGACAGTTCTCCATAACTGAAAGACTCAGAAACGCACTTGACTCATACAATCTTTCTTTAGTGCGTGACGTCATATTACCATGGAAACCAAGTGCTGTATGAGAATGGGAGTCTAAATAATTTCACCTCTACGGTATTGTAGGTTCTAATAGATACCGCTCGGCGCTCGTAACAGTTGACATTATTCTATTCAGTGGACGATTACAGGTAATATTTATATAACTAACGCTGTTAATAATGACTGAAAATAAAACTTTTTTTTATTTTAGAAATACGAAACCAGTAATAACTAGAATTAATTATTAATACGAGATAAAAATTGTGTTTTACACGTAAATAGGTGAAGTGGCATTTCATCTACTTCACCTGAATAACCGCCCCTGTGGAAAATGTTACATTACTTTGTATGTTTTTACGTATTTTATGAAATATTGTGTCACATTTTTTATTCAGTTCATTTTATTATTTAATGTAAAAATCTTTGAAAATGCATATATTCAGAACCTCACAGTGAAATACACCATATCTATATGGATTTGTTTTCTCCTCCTTTTATATTAATAACTTTTGTGTATGTTTAAGGTCCTTTTGACATCACAGCTGGTCATCTAATTGCGACCAATGCAGATGGAACTGAAACAATTTTTCTTCTCAATGAAAGAGGATGCCCTCCTGATACGTCTATTTTCCCAGCTTTCACTAAAGCTGGCCCCAATTCAAAGTCTCTCGTGGCTAACTTTCGAGCGTTCAAATTCTTCAATTCACTTGTGGTCCGTTTCATTGTTATGGTTCAGTTCTGCCCAGACACATGTCCCAGGGTAAGTACAAGTATTATAGTTCACACAAGTGTCATAAGTTATTCAAGTTATTCTCATTTCAGGCCATGGAGGCCCACAGAGTGGCGGAAGATTGAGGTTCCTACGTTTTCAGACAGTCGACATTAATGGGAATAGGGAACAGAAGCGTCATAGTATCATAAAATCATACAGAACCTTCAGGTTACTTCATTTTCATAGAAAATAGATTATTGTAAAAGAAACCGCCTGAAACACCTCTCACGAAGAAATTGAGAAAGATTGCACCAAAAAGTTTTACAATGTAAAATCAAAGGAACAATTTGGAGAGACTAATTAATTTAGTCAGATCATGGAGGAAGAGTAGAAGGATGATGATGACGACTATTACTATTATTATTATTATTATTATTATTATTATTATTATTATTGTTATTATTATTGTTATTATTATCATCATCATTATAATTATTATCATCATTATTATACGATTCACGGATTCAGAAGATGGTGTTGATGTTGTAGTAATTGGTATAGTAATTAATACTTCGTTGATAAATTATTCGTTTTGGAATTTTATTCCTTTGTACGAGTTCTTATGAAGAATTAAACATTGTACGCTTTTGGGATCAATACAAAATTAAAAAGTTAAGAGAGGAACTTAAAGTAACTGCCTTCCAGAACCAAATACAGAGTTACCTATTTAAAAAAGTGGAATGATCACTTCCTAAGGATGGGCAAGACAAGAATCCTAAGGCCAATCTTAGACTAATCCCTAAAGGGATGACTATAACCCTAGATCATATATGTAACAGATATGTCGGGCTTATAGGCTTTGAGGTTAACAACTTTTGTCAGATTTACTACGCTGCCATCTAGTTGTTACATAAGGAGTCACGTCATAATTCCCATTTGAATTGCATTAGCGACTGTGCTGCCATCTCGTGTTCGTTTATGGCAGACGGGTGACGATCCTGGCGGTTGTTATCTTCAAAATGCTGCCGATTTTAACGTAGCGAGGAGTTATCTATTACAATATGATCTAGGCTATAACCTTGGCTCATAAGCTTGAGAGGGGACCAGGAAGGGGGTATCGATTTGCTACATCTCCATGTTAAACGAGGCTAGCCTTGTAGCTTACCGTCACAATAATACATCGCACTATATTGTTGTTCTATGAATGGGGTGTGTTGTTGAGCATTAGTTTAATCAAAAGTGCATGCGTGTTTGTCTTACATATTAATTTTGTATGAAATGGCTAATACTGAGAGAACTTTGAGGTCATTATTTACAGAATTAAAAGAGAAACCATTTTAGTTGGACGTATGAAACAAAATGTGCTTATAAAGATAAGAGATCGACACCACATTTACGTGTTAAAATAGTGGATGGAGGAAGACAAAATAGAAGTTTTCAATTTTCGTGGTATAAGAAATGTCCTTGGCTAACAGGGTGCTCTGAGATAAATAAGTTAGATTGTTATATCTCTATTCTGTTTGGGGAGTGAAAATGAGTGGTCATCATTTTCTTGTGTTGGGTTTGTGTCACAAAAAATATTTTGATAGAAAAGCCGAGAAACATCTGCTGTATAAAAAGATATAAGGTAAGCAGATTTTTTCAGTCTACCCAGTATTTACACCTTAGCTTCGCCACTGATGAACACATTAATAAGTTAAGACATGTAATGCAATGTAGTTACCTCTCAGCAGGGGCGGACGCAGGATTTTTTTTCGGGGAGGGATTTGAGGAGATAGTAAAAATGGAGTAATGAGAAATAAGTTTATATACTTACAATTTGTTTCCGAGTCACAAACATTTACAAGTTGGTCTGAGTAGCATAGTCGGTATAGCCTTCTGTGCTCGAAGTTGCGGGTTCTACCCCAACCCAGCTCGATGGCATTTAAGTGTGTTTAAATGCGACAGGCCTCATATCAGTCGATTTACTGGCATGTAAAAGAAGTCCTGAGGGAAAAAATTCCGGCACACTGGCGACGCTGATATAACCTCTGCAATTGCGAGCATTGTTAAATAAACCATAATTTTTTAATTTTAACATTTACAATGACTGCAATACAAAAAGAATGACAGAATGACATTTACAGAAGAAGGCGACGAGGCTTCTTAGACATTTGATCCAGTACTTCATGAGCTTTTACTTATACATTTTTAAATGTATACATCAAGGCCAGTCCATTTAATCTGTCTGCTCCCATCGTGCTCCTCAAGTAAGTCTTCAAATACCGCAATGTTGAGAACGACTGTTCTGGTGTTGCTGTAGTTACAGGCAACGTGCAGAAAAGTTTCAGCGCCTTGTGAGTGCAGGGAAAAAAAATTTCATTGCACCTTTTCAAAGATGATATAAAATCAGTAGGTATTAGGTGAAGATTTTTCTGATCAAGGAAATTTCTTCTCCACATCTTCAATTCATTGAATAAAGACTCTGGTGATGCATCAACATCATTGGGCCACTGATCACTAGAGCCTCAACAGCAGTTTCTAAATCTTCATCTGATGCTCGCACTATGTTTTTAGGCAGCAAAGTTTGTACGGACTTTAGGATTCCCTTATGATTTAAAAACCTGTCCTTGAGCTGACTAATGAAATAGTCTAAGAAGAGAAGGAAAATTAAAATCCTAAAATACTCTTCATGACTCTCTGTCTTGAAGTAAGAATGCTGTGTTTATCTCCCTGCAGTTCTTGGAATTTAACACTTTAGCAAAGAGAATTTACGTGGAAAACTCTCTAATTCCTATGTACATTCACGAATTAAAATTAATATTATTTTTGTTTCTTGTTTCGTTTTTTTTTTTTTTTTTCAAAATTTCGGGAGGGGATATATCCCCTTAATCCCCCCCCCCTTGCATCCGCCCCTGCCTCTCAGTACACAATGCAAAACACTTGAACGAAAGCGTAGTTTAGTGACCTCTCAAGATGGGTAATGAATCACGAGTAAGCAATCACCATGTTGTAATAGCTGCGTTTTCATGGCAGCATTCTAGGAAGCATGGCTCTGCCAGTCAGGTATGCCTTGTTGATAGTTGGACTGCAAGGAAATAATCATAACTTTGTTCATTGGTTTTATTCATTTATTGTTCGACATCCGTGTTATATTTTACAGTAAATCGTTTTTATATCTAGATTTTTACAACATATTATTTTGTAGGTGGATTGTGGGAATGGTATCTTTGCTTATGGTCGACGTAAAAGAGAATCTGCTGGTAATGGTACAGAAATGCCTCTTCAAACAACGCTCATAGTCCACAGTCCTCAGCTACTTCCAAGCTCACTTATACAGGGTCCAGACACGAATGGAAGGATCATAGTTGGCATTGAAGGTAATGAATCATGTTTAGTAACGTATTAACAACTTGCGTAATTGGTTCCACTGATATGATACAGAACTATTAATTCTGGTATTTTAAGGCTAATTCTTTATCACAGCTAGCTTACATATTGAATGGTGTGATGTTAAATCTGCAAGGGACTGAAAAATACATTTATTAATATAGATAGGTATAACTTAAAATGTGAAGACAAGAAAGATTTGAGTGCGAAAATGAGAACTAAACATTGAAGCATATCTGTTTGAATGCCCTCTTTTCTAGCGACAAAAACACAAATTAATTTCGAACCTGAACTTTCAAGGTTACATATTCTCCAGTCCTTTTCAAATAATATTTCGTAATTAAATGTCTTTTAAAGACTTTTTGGCTGTTTTCTTATGATATTATTATAATTATGTTTATCACTGTTTTTGGTCATTTCTAAATCACTTTACTGTAGTTTATTAATATATATGTATATACTGTATAGCGACTGGTTAGCTCAGTTGGAAAAACAACTGGCTATAGACTGGAAAGTTCAGGATTCGATCCTGGTTTGTGATGGGATTTTCTAGTTGCCAAACTTCCAAAATGGCCCCAAGGTCCACTCAGTCTCCTAACAAATTAAGTACCGATCTTTCCCCTGAAGTAAAAGGCGATTGGAGTGTAGTGTCGACCACACCACCTCATTCTAGTGCTGAGGTTAGGAAAGCAGGGGGCTCTATCTCCATGCCCCCCAAGTGTCTTCATAGAGGTTGCTCCCACTTAGTAGAATCGAATCGACCAAACCAAATCAAATCGAATAGAATTTATGAGCTAGAATATTTATTCCACTGCCGGAACAGAACTTCTTGTTTCGGGTATGATCGTAAGTTCTCGTGAAGCCTTCGTGAAAAAACAACTGAGGAGTATACATTTTTAGTAGCGTAATTTGTTTGGTTAAAGTTATTGCTGAAATAATACGTATACAGAAAATTACACTTTAATAAATCTTGTTCAGAATTTTCTGCTACTGTATGACAAAACATAAAAGTACTACCATAATAATTATTCCTGTGATAATCCTTGAAGCAAAGTAAGTAAATTAACGCAAACACCAGGCAAAAATTAAAATCCAAAGCAGCACTACAGAACGAAATTTTGCTTCACTTCACTTCACTTCTCAGAATATAGTCAAATGAATGGCGGTTCCTCGGGGGAAGGAAGGGAGGAACGTCCTCCTCACATTTTTCTTCTTTTGAAAGTAAATACCAAATAAAATATGTGCCTTGAAATTCGAGGAAGATTCGATAATTTTTAAGTTCACAGCTATAACAAGAACTCGGATGATCGAGTTTTAAACGACGCGCGCTCATGTGCTGTAGAAAACTGTGAGAAAGATGCGAGATTGTCTGTGTAGAGGAAAGGCACTCCATTCCTCCTCTACTGCAGTTAACACACATAGACAACAGCGCACTAGCAGCCGGGGAAAGAACCAGAGTTTTAAAGCGAGTAAATGAACGGAGAGTGAGGAGATCCTCCTCTGAATCAGCGCATGGGCGGGAAATAAAAACCGACTGGTCATGCAGCAAGCTCGTTACTGTTGCCATCTAACGATCTTGCATTCAACCAGACTAGAACACATCTAGGAGGAGGCACAACAAAAACAGTTTTAACGCAACGCAACCATATAAACTTTTTTTAAAATTATAAATCAAAAATATTATTCATTGTACTTTATATAGGCGGCTATTCATGGTTTGAAACTTTCGTGGATATTTGAAAGTTAAAGTCGGGTTTATGTAAAACAAAGAGGAAGTAATGAATTAAATACTATTATAGTCACAATCATGCCATGGTATGAAAGAAAAATTTCACAACCTCGAGCGGGAATCGAACCTGCGACTTCCTGATCTCCGGTCAGGCTCTCTACCACTGAGCTATCGAGTTCGTCTCACGCCAAAGGCTCGGAATTATCCTTTCATACTGGCGGCTCAGTGGTAGAGCGCCTGACCGGAGACCAGGAAGTCGCAGGTTCGATTCCCGCTCGAGGTTGTGAAATTTTTCTTTCATACCATGGCATGATTGTGACTATAATAGTATTTAATTCATTAATATGTCACATCAACGGACGTATATACGTCACCCAAACATCGTAAGATGAAGATTATATTTGTAAAGAGGAAGTAGTTCTACGTAGTTGGCCGCTGAAATTCACTTCTATTCATTGTTTACTAGACAGGGCAACAGCCAAGTTGTCAGTTTTGTACAAATATATTTGAAACTGAAAGTAGGTACTCAAAACTACATCATTTTTAACATAAAAAATTAATCGGCCACCGGCAGCTTTGAACAATAATGATAGTATGACTTTACAAGAACTGACATTCTTCAAAAGCATGTGATACTGAACTTGTAAAATGTACATGTGGCAACAGGGACCACGTGGGCGGGTGCAGTGTTCTCGCTTTCCTCAGATTATTATTTCCCATTTCCGTAAAACTGTTTCGATTACGTGTTAGTAGCTAGTCTCTTCCAACACGTGTGATGCTGTAGTGTTCTCGAAAAATGCTACGAGGTTGTGAATTTCATTGTAATTGTTAATTTGCGCAATTAATCAACAATGAAAGGAAGTGAAAACATAATATATTTTGGACAATTTAGGAAACTCAGTTTAGAAGAACAGATTATTGCTATACAGAAGGGAAGGCCAACCCCAACACTACCTGGTCTTACAGGTATGCATGTAGGCTAATTTGTAGAATATTTCATTCAAGAAGGTGTCATTTCATGCTGTTAACCTCTTTCCTCCTCTTAAGAAATATGCAGGAGCCGCCACTGAGTCAAATAAAGTGATAATAATTCTCCATCTATCCAGTATTTCCTTTTCTTGTTTTGGATATTTATTTATTCTCTTTCCACCTCTTCACATAACTGTACTAAAGTCATTATTTGGTTCGATTCCACTAGATGTGAGTGCTGGCAGACATTTCGTTTTGATTCGATTCCACAAAGTGGGGGAGCGGTCCTTAGCATGTAACTTTATATACTTACTGTATATGCCTGTGGTAACAATATCTCAATGTGCAACTCTTAATATCATTTTGGTAAAATAGCATTCTCCGGATTGAATGAATGAATACAATAATGAGTATAACTATTGTTGTTGCAGATACACCTGGTTCAGTCTGTGTCTATTTTGGTGCTATCATTGGGCTTGTGATCGCGTGGCTTCTTCTACAGTTCTTAATTTTGATTGGCTGCTATATTGTAGTTCGCGAGAGGTACAAGAGGAAGAGGGAAGAAGACAGCAATAGTATGCAACATAAATTGGAAGATGATTTTAATGGCTTTGAGAATAATAGACATGTTCATTGGGCTGATGAAGGACGTTAAATTGGTAAGTTATTCCTTCTTCTTTTTTCTTGCTGTTCTGTGATAGGCCTGTAGAAATCTGTTACGAGTGTTATAATACAGAATTCATCCTTATTTTGCAGGATGGTAAGTAATATTTTCTTTGTTAAATATGTCAGTAGAAATACATTTAAATGTTTACTCACATTTATGATCTATAAATTATTTTGTTCTTTACTTAGATTTAATAAATCACTAGCAGCAAAGCTTCACAGGATTTTATAATTTTAAGAAGACTTTCTTTTTAAGCAATTGCTTCATATGCTTGGTGGACAAAATAAAACTAGCCCGCAGAAAAATATATGAAATATATGAATTTATATGTATAAGACTGACGCGGAAATGATTCTGACAATGCAGGAAACCGTGATTTTGATGCAACAATGGGTTGCTGTCGCATGTCGCGTATGCGCATCTCCCGCATGCTCTGTTCTGAGCTTCACTGTGTCATTACGTTTGAGTGAGTGAGAAGAGCAGACGTGTTTAGTGGCCAGTTGAATGCAACACAAAATGGTGCTCATAATAAAACAATACATGTTCATTGTCGAGTGTTATGTGAAACATAATTCATGGAAAAGGTGTGCGGAACTGTTTGTGCAAGAGTTTCAGACTGGACGTGTTTTGGCAAAACCTTCAGCAAAGGCTGTAATGCAAAACTTAGTGGCAAAATGGCGTGAAACGGGCTCTGTAGCGAATAAAAACTGTAACTATTCGAAAAGAATTCTAACATCAGAAAACATTGCTCGAGTGCAGGAAAGCCTGGAACAAAGTTCAACGAAATCGCAACGCCGTTTATCTGTGCAAGAGGGAATTAAGAGAACGTCGTGTCATGTCGAAACATTATCAAAAAGGACCTGCATCTGTATCCTTACAAATTTACTGTTGTGCATGCGTTACACCGTCCAGACGAACCTTAGCGTGTTGAGTTCTGCCGGTGGTTTCTGAGTGAAGTGGAATCAGGACTTTTGGATCCTCAATTTTTCATTTCTTTAGAAGAAGCCTGGTTCAGCCTGTCAGGGTATGTTACCTCACAGAACATGCGCCATTATGCATCAGTAAATCCCCATGAGTACTTGGAAGAGCCGTTGCATAATCTCAAGATTGGTGTTTGGTGCGCAATATCAGATGTCTGCATCGTAACACGATTCTTTCATGAAACTGTTTTCCGGGCTAGTTTTATTTTGCCCACTCTGTACATGAACAATTGAAATTGTTTTTAATTAGCTAAGTATGTTATAATTAGATTTTATAGTATTCTACAGAAAGTATCAAAAGAAAATCTAGCAAATATGTTGATGAAAATGTTAAGAGTTTTGACATGAGTCATTAGTGAACCAAAATATTCAAGTTAAAAACTGAGTGAAAAGAAATTTTCATTTAATGCTTTTAAATTAAAATCCTTCCTTTAAATTCAGGAAAGTATGCCTCTTTTTGTATTTAGTAAAACACTTTTATTTTATGTAACTGAGAATTTTGTATGTTGTTTTATATATTTTCTTTTAGGTTCCATTCTCAATAATGGATTCTCTACATGAAGACAATGTTCAAGAAAATTCCTAAAATGACCTACGAATATCATCGATACCAACATCAGAATCTCCGAAATAAGCTCATAAAATGCTATGAAGAGTTCGTGGGAAAAACGAAGAATGTCACATTTCTGTTAAGGATTAGATAATGATCTAATTGAGTCTATATCTGCAAGATGTAGTGCTGTTTCTATAGAAAATAAAGGAAAGGATTACTGTATTCGTGGTGATAATTCTCCTTTTTACCATTTTTCATAAGAACAACATTAAATTTCGCAGTGATCCATTGAATTAGATAATGACATCAATCTTATGAAAACTGTGACATTCGTTTTTCCCACGAACTCTTCTAACTGCAGTAGCTATTTAGAGTTGGGAGAAAAATTGAAGGATGATTGTGATTAATTGTATTAATTAACGTGAAACCGCACCAATATTAAAGATTTTCCACTCTTAGCAACTAATGAGATAAAATATCTCGTGTATATAGGGTTTCCAATTAGTATGTAGAACATTTTCAGTTCTTGTGTTCCTGTTTTTGTTTGTATGCCATACTCATAAACACAAACAATGGTATAATTTTCTGTGACTTTCTGCGGTTAATTTCCCCTGTAGATCATTTACTGTAAAAACCCATGGTTCAGTTGTTCTTGACACGATGCATTAGTTTTCCATTTGCTTTCTGTACCAGTGTTAGGATTTGAAAGAATTACATAGCCTACTAGTTTAATATTTCCAACAAAACTTGCGTTAAATTTTTAATAATCTATACCTGCAAATAAGCAGATGCAGTATGTGCTGATAAATATTGGCAGGGCTGCCGACAGAATTTATGGGCCCCTATGCAATACTGTACTCGGACCCCCGTTGAAAAAAGTTACAATTACAAGTTACCAGTTATTCTAACCATAATAATTATTTGCAAAATAAATAAACGATAACCCCATACACAGATACGAACTTAAAAATATACACTTTTATTACGTTGAAAACTTTTAGCAAAACTTCTCATTAGCACAATATATTATATTCATAAAACATTATTCTTAAACAACTGTATTTTCTAACTTGCAGTCCAACATCAACAAACAACTCTCCTTGACTTCATTGATGCAAAATCATCAATTATGTTATCAAAATTTAAAGATCTAGCAAATCGCTCTCCAGACTAAGGAGCCAAGGTTACTCAGTCGTTCTTGACACATTGTTTATCTGAATACATTTTTTATTTCCTTCATTTTGCTGAAGGATCTTTCAGCATCAGCAACTGTCATAGGAATTGTATAGAATATTCTAATGGTTATACAAATATTTGGAAATAAAGTATCCAGTTTTAATTCCCTCAAACTATTTAGGAGATTCATAGGTTTCAATGGGGTTGGCCCTAAATTAGAGGCATGAATTTATTTTAAATATTTCGGCTCATCACTGATCTCTTTGTTAATGTCTTCATAATATTTTTCACGCAGTCTAGCACCCATATTAATATTTTCCAATTTTTTCTGTCTCTCCGTGTGCTTCTCAGCTCCCGACTTATGCCTGTACTTGTCCATTGTGCAGTTAAACTACTGTATAACCAGTACCACTAATGAACAGAATTTACTAGACAAACGACAACGAAAAGACGAAAGTTTCCACACGAAACATACAATGTACTGAAAAAGAAATGTATCCTGCAACTTCGGTTTGAGAGAGTCCACTAGCATATTGTGGTGGTGGGCCAGCGGAAGTTTGGTAGTTAAAAAGGACAAGGCAATAAATAATTGAACGTGTTCAGTACAAGCGATGGAAATATAGTTCAGGCAAATGCCGGGGCCCTCAATTGTCGTTAATTGTCGGTGAACGTTAATGCGGGAAACCGATATTCTATTATATAAAAGTCAAATATTTACATATGAAGTGGTAATTTGTATTAATTCTACTATTGTTGAGTTAATATGTCAAATTTATGTAACAAATATTCTTCGGAATATGTATGATAAGAACTTTCTGGGTTAAATTTTAACGTACCTTGTTAGCATGTTTCGACCTATTTTGGGTCATCTTCAGAACTGGTCGTTGTTGGTCTTGGCGCCTCTTGTTTTCTGTGAGGGTGCGTTTGTATTCTTACAAAATTTTATAGTACCCGTATGTATCTACGAATAATTATTCGTGATAATAAAAAGCAATCAGACTCAATCTGATGGCCCTTATTGCTCACGGGCCCATATACACTCGCTCCCTTTGCCCCCCCCCCCTTCTCGGCGGCTTTGAATATTGGCACTCCTAAATGAAGTGTCATCTGACTTAATAATCTTTAACCTATATTACTATGACAGCTTTCGAATGTGGGTGGGACCTGATTCAGAATTACCACAGCCTGCCAGTCATCATCGTTATCATCGCCAGACACAAATTATCCTTGATCTTCTACTTGCTAGGCAAGTGAGAGGCAGGACCAGTGATTTAGTTTGTCCGGTACCCACTGATACTCAGTACTGGTAGCTAGTAAAGTTTGTTAAGGGTGTACTGGAAGTTTTCAGCTTAATGCTGCGTTTTATACGTTACTTATCCCAGTTGACCATCTTCCTCTATCCAGCTCTTCAGGCAAATCCTGGGATAGTACATACCAAGGATTCAGTTTTGTATTTGATTAGTTATAAATCATCCTGTCAAATCTCCGACTCTGAATTACTCTTCAGTTTAAGTATCATTCAAATGAAATAAAAAAAATCGTTATTAACTTAAATTGTGCAATATGCATTACAAACAAATTAATTAAGATGTAGAACTTCATACAAAGAAAGGCTTTAGAAGTTCTTTTGTCTCTGTGACATCGAAGTAAATATGTAAAATAATATATGTAAAATGTGAGGTAATACGTGAAAGTAAATGTAAAAAAAAAGATTTTGAAAACTATAGGCTTAAGTTATTTATGACTGAAACTAATAAACTTATCTATAAAATGTACAATAGTTATGTTTTGTATTAGTTATCTAATATTAACTCTTAAATAAAATTGTTTTAATCAACTAATTACGGCCTTTTATTTCCCAAAAATATGTATAGGTATTATTGAATGTAAAGCATATGAGTAAGTTCAAGATTGTTAAAAATGTTTTTTGACTAATGACTGGGGAAGGTTAAATAATATTTTCAGTTTTAATACTTACTAAAATAAAAACGCTGCAAACCATTTCATAATTTGGATTAATAAAAATGCGTACCAGTACAAAATGCCAGTATGAATGCAAAACAAACGTAATTATGAAAGTTTATTAATAGTGTTATGGATTAGTATAAGAGAGTAAAATTAGATTTTATGTGCGTGAGCGGAAAGTTTAGCACTCGAGGTGATTCTGAGGGTGATAATTTCCACGAGAGCATAAAATCTGTTTACTCTTGTGTGCTATACAATTTTTTATCCATTACTGCTATCTAAATTTCATTATTGGTATCTACATTCAATTTTAAATTATACACTTTTCTTTGTAATGTGTTTTTTGTGATGAAGTTATAAATGAATGACTGTATGGATTTTATGGTTGCTAATGTGTTGGTTGTCATGGAGATCAAGATTTAATTCAGTGCTGTGAATAAAGCCATTGTTTAGGTTGCTAAGGCCCAGTTGTATGATCGCAGAATAAATCTTGGAATAGCTATTCATGGAATAGCCTAACTATAGAATAAATGGAGTATCGTGTTGTATGACGTTAGTTTATTCCAAGGTTATCTATTCCATAGTTAGCCGAATTGGAACAGAGGTTGGCAATATTTTAGTTGGTGTTTTGTTTATAAAGTACATTCAGAATACCAGTAATTGTTGGAATTTTATTTTCTGAACATATCATTATTTTGCGTACAGATTTTGTTATAAAGAAATGAGTAAATCGAAATAAATTAGAAGTCAAAATTATTAGATAGAAGATTACACTTAAGCTAGTTGTGATAGTGAATGACTATAAGAACGTGCTAGAAAGCAAAAACTGATGCCATAACTTTTAAATAAAAGACAAGAGCATGGGAGTCTATAGCTGGTTATAATAATGCAAAACGTAATACTGATATAATATTGTGCTATGAATTTGCTTAAATTTAATTTTAATTATTTAAAAAATTACATTTTGTTTATAATGATGAAATTGTGAACTATTTTTACATGTGTGTTATATGTTCCAATAATCATTAATCAATCCCAGCATGCTTTAAGCAGTGTCCATTTTTAGACTGAATCTTGCCAGAAATTCTTCATTGTTACACTCGTTTAATAGATAAAGTCTGTGCCTTATTTTCTTTGTTTCTGCACTCTCAAAAATACATTATATATAGGCCTAATTCATCATCACTATCAGAGATTCATGTCTAATGCTGCTGCCATTTTATATTTTATTCTCTAGACATAAATTTAACAACTACTGAAAGCATGGAATAGCTTATTCGGAAGTTATCCTCCGAATAATGCACTATTCCAAGTTCGTACAACACATTTCTCGTATAACCACGGAATTAATTTTAACAGGACTTTATTCCGTGTTCGTACAACTGGACCTAAGGATGGTAAAATAAAGATCAGTTTAGATACCAGTTATAGATAAAGAAAATTATGATGTTAGAAACTAAATAGATTTTTGCTAGATCAAAGACCATAAGTAGGAGATGTGATTAAAGGTATAGATATTTGTAGGCCTACTGCCCGAGATGTTACTACTCATGAATCACTCACATACTTGTATCAGTTTGATGCTAATACAGATAAACATCTGCTGAAGCTACAAAAAAGCATGTGCTGAATGGTGCAGTCAACTGATTGTAGATATGTCATGTTCTGATTTGGGGCGAGGAAACAAAGAGATTCTCTTAATGATAGTATGGAGATAAAGCAAGAGGGTCAATTCCTTACCTCTGAAGTGGGGATTTGTTTTCTTCTTTTAAGTATTATTGCTTTTGCTCTTGCATAAAAGACAGACATGTGACAGGATTTCTAAGATGTTGAATCAGTACGATGGTCTTTTAAAACATTTGATAATAATGGATGAAATTCAGTGTCACAATATTTCGGCCACCAATTGCTCACCGTCCACACCTGTGGAGTAACGGTCAGCGCGAAACCAGGTGGCCCGGGTTCGAATCCTGGTCGGGGCAAGTTACCTGGTTGAGGTTTTTTCCAAGGTTTTCCCTCAACCCAATACGAGCAAATGCTGGGTAAGTTTCGGTGCTGGACCCCGGACTCATTTCACCGGCATTATCACCTTCATTTCATTCAGATGCTAAATAACCTAGATGTTGATACAGCGTCGTAAAATAACCCAATAAAATGAAATAAATTGCTCACCTTAAAGTGATGTACAGTGGAAAACTACCGTATTACAAAGGACAGTATGATTTATTTTAGCACGTCTATTTTGACACATTTAAGTCCTTGAATTACACCTCCTATAATTATGTAAAAGAAAACATTACAAAAAACTTGCAAATATGTGCATGAAACTAAATACAGTGCATCTTCGCCATCATGCCAGCGATGATTGACTGGCCGCATGCCGGTGGGAGGCCATGCTTCTGCCTCTGAAATGGCAAGCATGCTCGCGCAACTTAACTCGTTAAAACTTACAATGGAGCTTCATGCACAATATCTGTTGATGATCAATATTATTCTGCGATGCTGCATGGCCATGCAGATGAAATCAAGCCTCATCATAAAAAAATCGATTGGGGATCAAGTTCTTCTTTATTTACTTTTTCTAATACAATCGTCTGTAGCTGCATTTAGATTAGCAACAGGCCATGACTGTTTGCCCAAGCATCTGCATAGAATTGGAATATATCAATCTCCTAACTGTCCATTGTGCAATTCAAATCAAGAAATGGATTCGGAACACCTCAAAATCTGTGCGTCAGTGGCTAACCATGACAATAGCTTTGAAAAATATTGGAGTGCAAGAGGTCAAATGACTTTATTGTCAAATGCCTGGCAATAGAAAACAACAACAACTTTTTTCTAATACCTAATTACGTAGAACGTAGAAATTTTCATTCTCTTGTCTCCTTTTCCAAGTCCTTCACACTTCTACACCTACCTACCTTGCCTCCCGTTTCAGTTACCTGTCATCATATAATAATCTCTTCATACGCACGCAAAATAGCCCAGTGACATCAGAGACTGTCGGAATTCGGTAACGTTCAAAAGCAAACTTATTTAGCATTTTCTTACTGTGTAGAGTAGGTTTAATTTTTACTTAATCAATAAAAGAAATGCTTCTCTCTTCTTAACTTTTACAATAAACTGTCTAGCTTTTATTAATCAGTTAATCTTTTAGTACTTTGATTTTTATTGTATTTGTAAATTTAATATTAATTGTAATTGTATTCTTAATATTGTAGTTGTAATCCCCTGGTAGAGGGGAAGAGAAGGCCTAATGGCCTTATCTATACCAGGTTAAATAAATAAATAAATAAATAAATACACAAATTAAGCCTGTGATTGTAATCTTGAAGCTGTAATTCATGATATGATGAAATTCTGTATGGTTTTAGTTCAATTTTGTTGCCACTCCTGCAGATGCTTTAGAAATCCCTGTCTGCAGTGCTAAATGTCTCCTCAGAGACTTGCGTGGGCTACATTCTAATGCTGCACCAATTTCATATGGGTTTTCCTCCCTAAGAACGTGGCACTTTTGTCGTCTTTTTCTGTCATTTACAGAACCTGTTCATTGAATCTATTAAGTAGCCTTAATATTGCTTTTCTAAAGGGTACTGGCCTGTGAGAAAATTTACATCTGAACTTTCGTCTCCTTGAAGCATATGATTTTCTATTCTTTATGTACGTGTTGTATATGTAAATACTTTCTCTTAATGAATAGGCTATCTGTTTACCATAATGAAACAGTCTGTTCTCCATCTCATTTAAACGAATACTGCCAGAGGCCAAGTTACAGATGAACTGTTTTATTTTTAGACGTCGTAGTGTTGATATGAATGAGAAAAGTCTTGACTAGCTGCGTCAGCATACATGTCTTAGTGACAGAAGCGCAGCCTCCCACGTGGCACGTGGCTGGTCAGTCATTGTGGGGTGGGCATGATGGCGAAGACGCACTGTACATTATGCAACCGCAAGCATTACATGTAGAAATATAAAACGGTTATGATGTGTCAAAATGTCGTAAAATAAGTAATAAATAAAAATGAAGAAAATTAAATTCTAGGTTTTAGTTTACAAAGAATTCAGTGCGGGCAGTTTAAAAATCCTGAGGCATAGTTCTGCTGGTTGGTGGCCTGATTCCGATACAGTGTCTGACATTCCTCTCCATGAAAGCTCAGTATTCTTCCCTTATACAGTTAGTCATAAGCAGAGACCGGAAGTTTAGGCATTATGAATCATTAAAATAGGCAGGCAAAAAGGCATCGTAAATAGTTAAAATAGGCAGGCAAAAAGGCGTTATAAATAGCTAAAATACGCAATAAAAGGCAATTACAAAAACCTTGCACTAGACCCACAACCTTGCACTTTCCACAAAGGGATTTCGGCAGCAAGAAAAGCTTTACATAAGTCGAATGCAAATTGAGATTTTCGACTCCATGTTGCAATTACTGTTGGAAGCAAGGAAATCTTCTTCCCAGTAGGCTTGGAAAGTGCATTTTTGTGTTTGGTTGTACTGATATGTTGCGATATGAAATATTTCTTTTCGTAGTTAACTGACTGCTCACATATTTTTCATGTAAGTACTTTACCATCAGTACAAAATATGTCGGATCCAAAAGTATTAATGTAACTTTGCAATTTACTGCATAGAGGGATACTGAATTTCGGCATCTTGCTGCTAGCTACAGCAACGTCGCAATAAAAACTGAAAGAAAAATAACCGTTAAAAATAACGGTAGACCCGCACTCATTGTTGCAAAGAGAATAACTGACTGAAAGACAATAATATACATTCGGTGAAGTCACTTTCATTGTAGCGGTTATAGAAATAAATTAAAATAGACCTGTAGGCAATTTTTAATAATCAATTAATAAATAACAGATAAGTAATCAAATAAAGGCAAAAAAAGCATTTATTTTGTAAATTAGGCATTTATATTAAAAAAGGTAGAAAAGGGCAACATGAAACTGTGACGTTTCAATCACAAAGGTATAATTCGTACAGATTTACTTTCAAAATGAAGGTAGATTTAACACATTTAAAAAGGCATTCTGCCGAAGTTCCGGTCTCTGGTCATAAGTAAGATTTCGTCGGACTAGAATTGTTGTGTTGTACAGTCATGAATGAGATTTCATTAGAGAGTAGAATAGTGTTGTGCAATGATGAGATATTATCTTTGTCGTCGTATATTCATCTTGAAGATGTACGTCAAATGCAGAAAGTTGTGTGGCAGTACAAGGTAAGCCCAGTTCCACCAGGAAGAACAATATTAAATTTAGTGGATAAGTTTAATAATACAGGTTCTGTGACTGACAGGAAAAGAAAACAAAGACATCATGTATTTACAAAGAAAAAGTTGATGAAATAGAAGCCTCATTGAAATGTACTGTAGTCCTCGAAAATCTCCTTTCTGCACATGTATATCTTCCAAATGAATATATGGTGACACAGAGAATATCCCATCATTTTGCAACACTGTAGTACTCTCAAATGAAATCTCCTCACAACTGCACAACACAACTGTCCTACTCCGACAAAATCTCACTCACGACTGGATGCAGGTGAGAAGAGCGCCACACTTTCATGGAGGGAAATGTCAGAGATTGCATGGGACTCAGGCAGCAAACTAACCAAACAACGCTTCAGAACCTTTAAACTGCTCGTTCTGTAGTCTAATATTAAGAGGATCTGTTTGGTACTAATAAGTACTGTATTATCAAATGTTGAAATAAGATGAAGCTGCTGACTCTACAAGTATATTGAAGTGAATGGTGATTTTTACACTTGAATAATACTTACTTATGGCTTTTAAGAAACCTGGAGGTTCATTGCCGCTCTCACATAAGCCGGCCATCAGTCCCTATCTTGAGCAAGATTAATCCAAACATTAGTATCAAGATTAAATAGGATGTAACACATCAATATTTTCTTTCATATATAATTCAATGCTTAAGCCATATTGACGGAATAAATAATTAATCATATTTTGATATATGTTATTAACACGAGGCTTAGCTGAACATTTTCCAACATGAATTGTAAAAGATTAATCCAGTCTCTACCATCATATCCCACCTCCCTCAAATCCATTGTAACATTATCCTCCCATCTATGTCTCGGCCTCTCCAAACGTCTTTTTTCCTCCGGCCTCCCAACTAACACTCTATATGCATTTCTGGATTCGCCCATACATACTACATGCCCTGCCCATCTCAAACGTCGAGATTTAATGGTCCTAATTATGTCAATTGAAGAATAAAATGCATGCAGTTCTACATTGTGTAACTTTCTCCATTCTCCTGTAACTTCATCCCTCTTAGTCCCAAATATTTTCTTAAGTACCTTATTCTCAAATACCCTTAACCTTTGTTCCTCTCTCAAAGTGAGAGTCCAAGTTTCACAACCATACAGAAGAACTGGTAAGATAACTGTTTTATAAATTCTAACTTTTAGCTTTTTTGAGAGCAGACTGGATGATAAAAAGCTTCTTAACTGTATAATAAGATGCATTTTCCATATTTATTCTGTGTTTAATTTCCTTCCGAGTATCATTTATATTTGTTACTGTTGCTCCAAGATATTTGAATTTTTCCACCTCTTCAAAGGATAAATTTCCAATTTTTATATGCCCATATTCTTAGATAATAAAATGTTAAATTATTATTATATTCACGTTGTGAAATATATGTTTCCCTTATTAATTTTGGTACAAAATAAAAGTAAAAATATCATTTGTCCACAGAAAAAATTAAGAAAATAAAAACACAACTCATATTTTATTTATATATATGTATTTTTTTCTTTACTGTCTACCTTTTTTACTTTGCACACATTCACACACAAATGTCCAGAATTAGAAATAAAAAAATGTTTATAGCAACAATATTAATCTTTACATTATATTTAAATATTTGAAGTACAATACATTTCATACGTGCGTTTGTTTCTTTGACCATTTTCTGTTATCAAGAGTTTGGGAGCATTATCTGTTAAAATTATATTATTGTTAATAAAAAACTGTATATTACCATTCAATAGGCTATTAATAATATTACACAACACATTCATACAACTATATAAAATATATATAAATACACTTAACTAGAGCAATAGTATATATTATGTTTATAGGCTTTGTTTTTGCCTTTATTTGCTTACTTTTGCATATGAAGAACAATATATCTTCATTAAAAACAAAAAGAGAAAATTGAGGTTATAAATTCATAATTCTATAAATCGGTCACTTTAAAATGCACATTAACCACATCTTCAGATAAGTATATAAAGAGCATGTTAAAATAATAAAACATAAATAATTATATTTTGCTTTAAAAATAAATAGTTGGATTTGGAACAACTGATGAATTAGAAAATAGTTCTTCAGATCTGAAATGCATAGTAATTTTACATTTGTTATTACTATAACATAATGAGATTCTGATTCTTTGTGAAAAAAATGACTTCGATTTGGCCATACTGTTACCGATCTAGACGAAAATCAAGGTACAGTACCATTCTGTTGATTTGGTGTACTAATGCCTAGTGACTTTAAGAAGGCCTAAATGATGACGTGACACATTTATTCTGTCTTTCTAATTGTATGCTGTTGGTTGGAGAAACAGAGACCTTAGCCACGACATTTAAAATGTATCTACTCAAATCTTACATTTTTTATTCATCAGTACCCGTAAAATAATTAAAATAAGGATTATAAAAATTATTAATTACCAGTATAAATAAAAACAAATCATTAACCGGTACCTGTCATTTACGTTTTGAAATGTAATGTCGACAAAGAATTTTTTTTTTGTCGGTAATGAAATATGGAACTGGATCCCTTGTTCTCTAAAGTCTTGTGTATATATCTCGTGCTAGAATAGGTATTTTATCGGCGAAATAACTGAATAGTGTTACGTTATACTACCAACTACCTGATGCTAAATGAAAGTAGATAAAAATTAATAACAATTTTCAGTATTAGTTACATTACTCATATTATGCATAATGCGTACTATGAAAGATGATATGTTAAACGCTATACTTTTATGTATATGTGTATGTGTATGTGTGTCTAATGCCTGCCCATTTAACTCTACACAATTCGGGTTCTACATTTCCCGTTTTAAATTTGAATATGGTAAAATACCGGTATCCAATATGTAGAATTTTATATCACTCTTTATCCTTCTGATATTGACAATATAGGGCCTAGAATTTCTGATATATAGCCTTCCTATAGTGGTTAATATGCATTTCTAATTTAATTTCATCCAAGAGATTAATATTAGTTAGCAGTGTGAAGAATCCGAAAGACGTGGCATAATTTTCATAGACAATTAATTAAAAATAAAATTTTTTATTTCATAAGTGTTAAAACTCGTAAGAAAGTCCTTGTCATTTCAGACACATATTGCTTGCAATGAAGTTATAGAGCATTATGGAGTCATAATTAATATGTCTGTATACTTCAGGACAATTTTTCCATGAACTGTTAGATTGAATAATACTTTACTCTGATTCCTAGATGTTACTTTATTTCTTTTCAACATTTTTTTCCGTTGTGTGTTATATAAGGCATTATCTTTACATTACCCCTGTCATTTCTCTTTCTAGATGTAAATTTTTATACTGTCAACTCAGTGCATTCTAATGAAATACTAAACTCTGTGCAATATAAAATACCGATACAGTTAATGTCAACATTGCTAGTGTTATATGTTAATAAAATGTTCAACGTGAACAAAAGTCACCTAATGTATGTACCTATATTATATAAAGGAAGTTTTTCTTCTGAAGTTGACATCAGTTACCAAGTATTTAGTGAAAATTAATCAATGACATTTGTGTATATTTTATTTTATTTTTTTAGAATATTTACGTTATATTATCAGAAAAGTGATAAATTCGTTATAATTGTCTAAATGAAACATTCAGAATTAAATTTATTTCACTTTGTTTTTTAGAGTCGAATTATAATGTATAAGAAACAAGATTTTGTTATTTTATTTATGGTCAATTCATTCTTTTACGGTCATATTTTTGGTTAATTTGATTTGTTGTGTTATCCTCAATTTTCTCCCACATAATTATATTACATTTTAAAACTATTATCTGTCATACCAGAGCGATATATACAACTTCAACCAGCTTTTGAAAACAAATAATCTAACCCTGCATTCAAACTGTCAAAATTATCCTTGCCATTATTCAGAATGCCTGAATATGTTCTCTTATTGTTCAGCTTGATCATAAGATTTAAGAAGTCGTGTTATTTCTGATTAAAAAAGCATCCAGTTAACTATTAACCAGAAGTTGACTTTAATACTTGAACACTTCTGCTGTTAAAACTATCTGGTTCACTTTAGTATATTTATAAATAAATTTATCAAAATGGAAGGCCAATGCATTCTTGCTCATTTAAGATGCGACAAACAGAAAGTAAGAGTCTCCAATGGGAAATGTGAAGTGAAAACCTATTTTCTTTCGATATCTTTCCCATCATTTATGTTGTATAATGAATAAAGCACCTTGAGCTACCGGTAACAGAAATGTGACTTGAAAATAAGTTCTCTGGAAGTGAGGTACATTCTAAATGCTTATATTTGTAGTTGTCAAATTAAATCAATAAGAAGAATGTTTGCACATCATCTTCTCACATGTTCATATTGTTTCGTGAATTTATCAAAATACACAGAAAACTTGCCAAGCTCGTTAAAACTAACGTGGGCAGAGGCGAAGTGTCAATGTAGACAAACTGAGCAACAACAACTTTTCTCCAATTTTATCACAGTTTTCCACAGTAATGTAGTACCGGTTTTTTAATTTACAAATTTTATGTGCTGTGTGAGCTATATAATTTTCTATACTTGGACTAATAAATTGGTTCATTCTATTGTTGTAAATGATCTTTACTTTATGTCACTTCATGATGCTAATTGTTGAAATTGAACTGTTGAGAGAGAGTAGCACGCTTTTTTTTTTATATGGTATAGACAGAAGGGAAATATTGTCCCTTCAGAAGAGGCTTCTTTTAATGGTGCGTTAATGGCGCTGCAAACGTGCGTTAGTAGCGCTTTGAACACACATCAGTAGCGCTGCTAATTGATGACTGTTGGGCCACCAATTCCCTACACTGTCACGATAGTGTACAGGCTTAATTATAAAAATATGTCACGATAGAATAATATAGAATGACGATAATAATAATAATAATAATGATATAATAATAATAATAATAATAATAATAATAATAATAATATAATTATAGTCTACTAAATTGCTGGACTAGTGCGAATTACGAATATATTATTTATGTAGTCAAATAAAATAACACATCTAAAATAATGTACTGAATAAAATATTAACAAAGAGATGAAAAATTAGCTGATCTCAGGTTCGAACCTGGTTCAATTACACCACGGCTTTGACTTTGCCATTACCCTACAGACATCTATTTCTAGTATATTGGTTGAATTACTCGCACGCGCTATGATTGGTTTCTACCACAACATGTTAGAGACTGTCGGACATTGTCTAGTTTCAAAAATAAATTAAAATTGCACTTTTTGAATTAGATTCCTTTCAGTTATAAGCCCTTTTCTCTGCCATAGTTTTGTAAAAATACAGGATATATATTTCTTTTTCCTTCCTTTGTTCTCTTTATCAGTCAATGAAATTATTATCATAGACTTTTTATCGTAAATTTTATTTAATTTTCGTATTTCTTATCTTTTTTATTATTATTTTATTACAGTCCATTTTGATATATTCTTCCTTAAGTTTTTCCATATTAACCATTTGTACTAAATGAGTTGCTTTCACTATATTCCATGTATTTTACTTTCTTTTTTTTCTATTTATGGTATTACTTTCATGTTGTTTAGTGTCGATTTTATTATGCTATTATTATTATTATTATTATTATTATTATTATTATTATTATTATTATTATTATTATTATTATTAAAGTAAAAAGTAAAGTAAAGGTATCCCCGTAACATGCCATGAAGGCACTTGGGGGGCATGGAGGTAGAGCCCCATGCTTTCCATGACCTCAGCACTAGAATGAGGTGGTGTGGTCGGCAGGCACCACGCTCTGACCACCTTTTACCCCTGGTACTCAATTTTATAGGAGGCTGAGTGAACCTCGGGGCCGTTCTGAAAGTTTGGCAACGAGAAAAAATCCTGTCACCACCTGGGATCGAACTCCGGACCTTTCAGTCCGTAGCCAGCTGCTCTACCAACTGAGCTACATTATTATTATTATTATTATTATTATTATTATTATTATTATTATTATTATTATTATTATTATTTTTTTTTTTTTTGTAATATGTTAGTATTCTGTTCTTTAACTGCTTGTATACTTTGTGACCTGGTAGAGTGTAAGAGAAGGCCCTATGGCCTTAACTCTGCCAGTATAAATAAAGAATTATTATTGTTGTTGTTATTATTATTATTATTATTATTATTATTATTATTATTATATTTAATTTTGTATTCTTAAAAAGTAAACAAAAATATGTTTTATGTTATATCGTTTCTCATTTGCGTAATTTTAAATTAATATTTTTATTGTCCTGATGTAAATCATCAAACAAGGTCCTCGATTCTGTCTTTCCAAAACTAATGGATGGATTCAAACTCTTCTTCTATTTTTACGTCTATTCTTTCTCCATATGAGCAAATTTGCCAAAAGTATATCTCCTTCTACATCCATGTTCACTGGAAGACTGAAAAATTCTCTACAAAAATTTAGCAGTGCCACTAACACGCCACTGAAAATTGGCCTCGTCTGAAGGACCCATAACTTTTACCTCAGCTTTCTTCTTGTTGATGTGAAAAATGCTTCAGCATACCTTACAAAATGTAACCTAAATAAGTACATATAAATAAATATTTAATAATCTTCAAACCATATATTTTACAAATTCTCTTGCACTTATACAGTTAACCATATAAGTACTAATTAATGACAGTGAAAAAAAAAATCATCTACTGACACATGCAGTAATATTTACTGGCGTCAGATACATTAGTGCATTGTTTTATGAAACTTCTTTAAAAAGGGTTTCTTTTGAAGAGGAAAGTTAAATATATTTTTAATACATAAGAACTTTACTGTAAGGTTTAGAAACAGACTCTATACTAATTTCAATTTTTAATATATAGTTAATATAGACCTAGAGTTTCTGCATATTGATACCAATGTCTTACAGGATTTGTACAAGCATTGTAATATTAATATATTCAACTATGAACTCGCTGTCAAACTTGGCATTATTCACTGTCACTAGTCCCAAGGAATGAGTTTCTCAGCCATGCATTGTATAGTGTAATATAAAGTGACATTGTCTCTCATTGTATCAGTTTCTTTTACATATGATTTTATCTCGTTTATAATAAGATAATTAATATTTACATATTAACATTTTAAAATAGAGTTCAACTCATCATCATTCATTCAGTGTTATTCTTGCCCTAATATGTGGGGTACGGTACTTTTTGTTGCTGTACAGCTATTCTGCATTATATTTAATGCTGGAGATCTAGACCTATTCGTAAAATTGGAGAAGAAATGTAGTGTAGTTGCTTTTTAGAGGATGTACTTTTTACCTGTACTCATGTTTCATTTATGTGCTTTGAAACTACATGCTATATTTTTCAGTCAGCCTATGAAATAAATTGAAATGATACGTTTTGTATACAAGAACATTTCTGCCATTTATATAGAACAAAGAAAGACTCTCACTTTTCATAATCATTAATGCGAAAATGATGTAAGACGTGTAGCCTAGTCTCTCCCAAGCTTCCAATAACAGATTGGTCAAATAAAAAATATCTCTTGAAATTGTTTACAATACTTGTACAGTGTTTTAATACTAATATTGATGTAACAAAAAAAATTATAATTTTTAAAAGCTTTTCCTTCCATTCTCCATTAGGTTTGTTAGAAGAGTGTATTTGCTACACTCTTTCAATTTAGAGTGTAGACAATTCCAAATGCTCTAATTGGATCGTTCTTCTTCACTGTTGAAATAAAACATTAAGTCGTGTTAATAATGATGGCAGAGATTTCTTTACCAGTCACTGATATCTAACTAACACTTGATTGGGATATTACTTACACATTTGTAACAATATAAACAGAGCAGTTTGCAGGAGTTATTCACGATAAATAAAACAGTTGTATTCAGACATACACACATCCTGGCTATTTACAATATACAATCATTTATAGAACAAATTTTTACTTTTAGATTTCTTTTCAATATTATAGTTCTCAAGTTTCAAAACTCCTCCCCCCACCCCCATTCTTTTCCAACCGATTAAGTTGGATTTATAACCTAATTATTTCCCTTCTCAGATACATTGATATATCTGCATATTCAGATCGTGTACCCTTTCACTGATACATGATTCTGTATTACCAAGGCCTTCTGGTCTATGGAATCTATTCTCATTATATTGTCTGCAGAGGGACCTGATTTTACCTATTTATAGGCTACCTACATACTTGTTTTAAACTTATTGACAAAAACACTTTTCTTTTATAATTCTCATTTTATTCACACACAAAATCTAACATCACTCTCCATGGTTAGGTTATGTTACTTTACTCCTTACTTTACTTCCTAAATAAATATTGTTCTCTCTCCTTCTTCTTTCTCTTCTTGTTTTAATAAATGAGTGGCCTGTTTTCCCCAAACGTAGTTCGCAATAAGTTGCATGTTTCAGTAGTATAACCCATTCATAATATTCATATGTTTTAATTGAAACGACATAACATGGTCCCAGCCTTTTCTGTAATAACACAGTAAACAGAATGTAGGATTTTAGGCCCATTACAATAAATTTCTCTGGCTAATTTATGCAGTGAGTTGACATTATACAAGATGTTAGGATCATAGTTTTCTACTGAATACCATTACAATGGGTTATTCTATGGCTGATAGATTTTCCAAGTTCGGATGAATATCTACATAATGATTTACAAATTGAGACTGGGCATATCCACTTAGTTTTTTAATACTGGTTTATGGGCTGACTTCAAACCGAAATTATATTAATGTGATTCAACATAATGTGATTCATTTACCAGTGTACAATACACATTCTTATCTCTGTGTTTTGTTATTTATTTGTAAGTACCGATAGTAATTTTTATAACACTATAGCTATAAAATATCTGAAGTTATATTATATGGTGTGACATGCAATTCTGTTATAAGTTTAGTTTAGTATTAATTAGATTTTATGAATGTTGTAGACGTAGATATTAATGCAATTCTAACATATCTTAAGAAAACTGCTCAACCAGCTTAAGTGGGGTAATTGTGCGATTAAAATTGTGTTTTATACAAAGAAGAAATATATTTTATATAGTATTACTTATGAAAAAAGATCAATACCGGTAATTGAATTTTTATAACAGTACCACTTTTTAACTAAAAGAAAAAAACCTTTAAACGGAAATTAGGTATTATTTAAGTCCTAGTAAATAGAGCTACAATGTAAATGCACTTTACTTAAACTTTACTGTCCATTCTATATTTGCTCCAAGTCTCATGATGTCAAGTAATTTGCATGATTACTACTTAATTTGTATCACCATAGAACATATTTTGTATTTATTTATTTAATATGTGCCGGTATGTATTTATAATACTATACAGCATGGGTAGGTATTGAAACAAGCTAATTAGCCTATCCTTGAAGCACAGTAAAAGATTGTTTCATAAATATGTTAATTATTATAAAGTTATACAAGCAATATAATTACAGTTTATTACTCACCTACCTTTAATCAGGTTGTAGAAAATATGAATCTAATGTTTCTACATTTAGTATACCTAGCGTTAAATAATAATAATAATAAAAAGAAATTAATATCTCAGTGATCATTCTGAATACTATCTCTTTTCCAGTTATAAACATTATGAAAAATCTTGTAATTTGTTATGGCATTCGGATTGCATGTTATTGTATGGCTGTGTTTATTTTCTTCCCATTAAACTAGAATATAGTCTATGTAATGCTTTGAATCACATTATGGTGTATCTATGTAAACAAAAGTTGATGAGAACTGATTTCGATGATGCATGACATTTTAAATATATATATATATCTTCCACTTAATGGTATACATTTTTAAGTACAACTTACATTATATATAACATATTTCTCATCTATTATACTCCACACCAGTTCTACAATTTATCTTCACCCTTAATTTATTTCTTCTATACAGTATTCATTTTTACAAAGAAGGATAGTCAATAGGAAAAATTTAATTTTAATGTGAATGCATCCATGAGTGTCAGATATAAACATAAAGAAGATGCGGCCTAAATAATTTCTCCAAATTCGTAGTGAAAAATGTGTAATTATAATTCGGTTTGGAACAACTGGATAATACCCACAGCAGAGCAATGTCGATAGTCGACGTTACTCGCTGGCCACTTGTCACCAGGCCGTACCGAGCCGTGCCAAACAAAACACAATCGAAATGGTGGTAAAATTCGCGACTATATTCTTAAATAATTCACTGCATTAGTCAGTGCAAGACTTCTGGCTTCTGTTGCATTCAAACAATTATAAAATACGATAATTTGGTCCAGGGAGCATCCGTTTTTGATGCAAAGATAATTTGTCTGGCTTGTTTCTTAAATAAAATTACGAAATAGCGTTCCTGTGCTTAACATTTAATAAAAAAAAGAAATATAGCAAAACTGTTTTGTCTCGAGACTCTCATCTAAGTCACGTAATCTACTTCAATATATTTACGCAAATATACCTTGTAGCTAACAGTGGTGCTATCTCTCAGTAATCTTCAGAACGAAGGAGGCAGAGAGAGAAAAGAAACAAATTTCTCCCTCCAACGACGCCACACACCAACGTCGTGTTGTTATGTTGGCGAGATTGTGTATTTACTTAAATTTGGTGCTAAACGTAACGGCACGGTTCAAAGATACCGTGGGATTTCTCCAGTTTAGCGTTCGGTTTAATTGAATTCGTTATGATATATATTAAAAATAAATAGTACATTTTGTAATCTCTGAACTGATACTTTTTATTTCGTGTGGGGGAGAAAAAAAATTGAAATTTTAATATCTTACGCTCATGGATAAGTACATGCACTTTGGAGGAAATTATTTTATTGTTCATGCTTGCTTGACTTTAACAATACTTGGAAGTGAAATCACAACATGCATATTACAATGGTCCAGCAATGAGAAGTTTACCCATGTACACAAGTTTCTTGTTGTGAGTGGTATATGCCAAGTACATAGAAATGACTTCAAATGATTTGACATTGTGACCAAAATATTTTTTCGCTCACCCTACTGTATATTAGAGCACCACATACAAAGGGAAATGTTGCGCTCATTTCATCGGATAATGTGGAATAAATTACGTTGAGTTGAATGGGGAAAAAATACTTTCTCCACAGCCTTATATACCATTTACTAAAAACGGAACATTTGTAACTTATCCATGCATGCTGTTTGATGTAAATATCTATGTAAATGGTGACTATATACCTTGGGTATGTAGAGTGAATAAATTGACATATAACACTCACTATTTCCAGATTAAGAATTTTATTATTGTTTTTAAATTATTTTTTATTCAGTTTTTGTTTTTTCTGGAAGAAAGTTGCAGCTTCGTAGGTACATTATTTATAAAAAAAATAAATTGTAATATGGAATGATCCTTCATTTACACTTATAGTTATGGAATAAATTAATAACAAAAGCTCTTCTTCATTATAATAATATTATACACGTGAAACAGACATGGCTTTCATTGTTAGAATTAAAGCAAATAATAAGATATATTATTTGAAACGCCCTGTGTTATATGTTACTGCACATTTATTGTTAAATCCTAACAAAACTATTTTCTTTACTTATATCTTCCACTTTGTTATGACTAAACTGTCCACCATGCTCGAAGTTGACTTAATTGTATATTGTCACTTCAAGTAAGTTTAATTTAATACGTTCATAAGCTTCCTTTGCTATGAAAAATAGATAAAGTATATGAACATTAATGCAAAATACTACTAGACAGTTTTATGTCAGTCATATTATTAAATAATTTTAAATAAATTCACACACAGTAATGAATTTGTATTATTAAAACAAGTCATATTGAATGAATACATAATAATTAATTTTATTGTAAACATCTATTTAATTAATTTGAAATATTTAATTTTTTAGATGAAGTTTATATGTACTATGTGAAATTTTAATCTATAAAATTGCCGAATAATGCTACTCTTAAGTTATTTTATTTTCAAACTTTCTCTGAGTAGCCTATTACAAGAAGTGACAATTTTGTTCCTTTGTAATTCCAATATAAAAACTTACAGAAGCAACATGTTTGAGAGATTTATGGTTTCCTACAACCTACAAATGCATTTTTAAAAGTGCAAACTGAGCTTTATTTGAGCACAGAAATTGGATTTGAAAAGAATAAGAACATGGTTCTCTACGTTGAACTTCAAGTTTTATGAGAGAAAATTTTATAAAATATTTAAAAATATTTCTAACAAGTCTAAGATGTTGATGATTATGATGACCATATTGTTGTTGTTTAGTCAACTGTCCGAAGACAGGTCTGAACCTCACAAGTGATACCAAGAAGGCACCACTTATGAGGCTACTAGGCCAGAAGATAATGGGATAAAGTGGCCAGTTCCTTTCCCCCTCCATTGCATACATCGCCGACTAGCTACATATTATATTACACTAGTCAGACTTCAGATGCATACAAACAATTGTTCTTCCTCTGACACATATCGTCAAGTGAGATATAATGAAATAATGATGATTAGGGGCGGATGTTGATGAAAAGTCATCATCTTATTTTTCACATTAGGACGATGCCTGTTTTAATATAGAAATCCTTTCTATGTTAATGTCAACTTAAAAACATAATTTCTTATATTTAATTTTTTGTGCATTTTTTGGTGTTTTTGAACTAATAGGTCATTTTTATGTTTTTCGGCATTTTTTGGTCATTTTTAATACTTTGAAGAACTTTTAGATCATTGGGAATGCGATTTACTTTCTTCTTTCCGCTAGGTCTGTTAAATCATTTTCTAACCAAATAGGTCAGTAGTAATTACCAACTGAATAAATAAATAACAGTGAAGTTTGAGTTTTATAGTTTGGAACAGACTCTAAAGTCTATCCCTCATTCTACTGAAGGCTTCACTTCACACAGCGAAAGTAATATAAAATGCTTGACAGCAGCTTAGTTTAAGTGAGGGTTTTGACCGCTACTTTTGTCGGTACGAGGATGTCTTTAGAGTTTATGTTTGGAAGGGGGAAAATTTTCACCGTGTCCTGGACAGGACGTGGTTCGGAAGGGATGTCTACTGTAGTAGACAGTATTTTTAACACAAAGATTGCAAGAATGCACGCTGTGCCCACAATTTGTTTTGTCATTCACACTCCCTCATCTGGAAGATGTGGTAACAAAAGTGAAGCGCGGAAGTAGGAGGAGACAGAGAATGAAGGTACTGACATGGACCACTCCTGATTGAAACACATTGTAAACCCTCATTAAAAAAATATAGTTTTTCCTTAAAACCTTCATTTTGTTGCATTTCTTTTCCTTCGCTTTAGACAAATTCCAGGAAGTTGCCTCCTCTTTCCGAGATTTGCAGGGCAGTCATTGAAACAAGGTGACTAATTTTTAAGAAGTTGTGGTGCGAGTACGGTGAATAATATTTAAATGTCATTTTCTTTTAATTTCATGTAATTTTTCCATTAGTTTAAGGGCATTTTAATGACCATTTTAAGTAGAGTTTTAGGTCATGAACATCCGCCCCCTAATGATGATGGTAACAATATACAAATGAAAAGAAAACATAATGATTTTCGTCCTAAAATGATCCATCTTCTCCGAAATATTATATTTGTTGCTTTTAAAAAGAACACAAAGCAAATATTACAAAACCAGTGGTACCGTAGTTATTTTCATGTAAAAGTCTGGTGAGAGTGGAATTCTGGTATTCTAACATGAAACAGATAATTGAAATTGCCTGGGTATGTTGTTTTGTACAAAGTGACATATTAAAGTTGCTTATCTTATTCGTAATAATACATTATTTTCTTATTCATACCATTCCAAAATCTTCTCTTCTTCCGCAATGAGTTTCAGATACTCTTGTAGTAAAAGCAAAGTAATTAATGACATAAACTTTCTTGTAAACAAAGTATTCGGTACTTAGTCAGCACATTACTAAAATACACTCTCCACCACGCATATTTGAGAAAAGTCCCTTCACGTTACGTTTAACAGAAGTCATTGAACTGTACATAATATATTTTCACAGATGTGTTGCATTATAAAAATTAAACATGGCTACCACAAATAATATGAAAGTCATTCGTAAGTTGAAGGCTGAATAACCATAATGGTTTTTATTCTTTATATCACTGAATTATTGAAGTGTCCTCGTGTATTTGAAAGAATACAGGATGGAAATCATAGTAGCTTTGGAGTATTACAATATATGATTCTCTGATTTATGAATATTTCGAGCACCTGCTGTAATATAATAAGTCAGAAGAATTTTTAAAATTCCATTTATTAATAATAGCTACTATTTTGCTTTGCATGCGAATTGAATAGTTGGGGCTTTTTTTCTCCGTGCAAGTGCATGATATTATGTTGTAGTCTCGGTTCTTACACTGTCACTTGCCAGGAGCCAGCATGCAGGAACTATGTAGACAACCGTAAGAATCACAATGTACTGTACTTTCGAAAAGCTCATGTGTTGCTTCTGTAAGAAAAAAGGTATCATTTGTCACATGATAAAAATCTAAGTTTAAATACTTTTTACCAAAGACAGGATATGGAATAATTAGTTGTACATGTTGATTTTGACTATTTTAACTCAATTTACTAACACTCCTAGAGTCATTACACAATTATTACAAATGAAACATTTACAATCAATTGGGATAACATTTTACCAGTCAGAGTACTTTGTGTCACTTCCTAATTTCGTGAAGTTTCGTCTGTTCACAATATTTTGTACAATTAATAGAAAGTTACCCGGTTGAGGTTTTTTCCGAGGTTTTCCCTCAACCCAATACGAGCAAATGCTGGGTAACTTTCGGTGCAGGACCCCGGACTCATTTCACCGGCATTATCACCTTCATTTCATTCAGACGCTAAATAACCTAGATGTTGATACAGCGTCGTAAAATAACCCAATAAAATAAAAATAAAAAAAAAAAACTAAAGACGAAATTAGGAAGTGGTACAGAGTTACTCTGACTACAGATGTTACCTCAATTGATTATATCCCAATAATGAAGGGGACTTTTTCTTTTTTGCCAAACTGTGACAGTAATATTAAATAATATGAAAACAATAACAACTCACACTTCAGATATTTTTTTAAGTAAAATTATCTCGACGGTTCCAGAAATATAATGCTATAATTTAATATTATTTATTTATTTTTTGTTATTAAATTTAAGTACAATCAATCCTAATCACAAAATTAGTTTCAACGAACATGACCCCTTTGTTTTAGTCTCCATTTGATCTCTCTGTCCATGCACGATGAGAGTTAGACCTATTGATTCCCTTATTCATTCATTTTCAACGTATGTACTAATTACACAAATGTAAGAGATTTCATAGCTCATTAGGTAAATTTGTACTACTGTTCTGTTATGACACTTCTAAGTATATGAAGGCTATTTCAGACACTCGGAAAGACTTCAGAGTAGTTTAGATTTTGTATTTCATTTACGCACTAATCTAATTTTTCCCTCAATATACCACGGAATATTTAAACAAAATTGCATAATTGGAATTTTACAAATAATTGGTGAAAGGTAGTTCGTAATAACTTATCATGATATAAAATTGTATACTGGATTAGGAAAATAATTTTAACAATTTTAAAGTAGGAGGGGTGTTGACAGTGATTCTTCAGAATTCTTTAAATACCGGTAACTTATTATATGCTTATAGTTTAGTTATAAAACATAACCAAGATTAATGTTTTGTGCAGTATTTAAAAGAATTAATAACATTTCCAGCTCGTATATATTTATAGTTAAACCATTGATTTCGTTTATCAGGTATAAATAACCTGGTATTTTCTAGTAATGTGATTAGTGATTGGTTTATTACATTGCAAATTAGAAATATTTTGTAATAACATGGGCAGGGAGATCCATTATTTAATTCGTATATTTGGATAAGTTTTTCAGAATTGTGGCTTAAGTTTTTATATAAGGCATTTTAAAGTGAGTGCTATGGAACAGAAAAGAAAATTTATATCACTCTGAAAGTAAAGATACCAATTCGGCAAGGGATGTATGAAAAGTTAGGCTGCAAAGTGCTATAAAACACCTAATGATTATATAAAGCACTTAAAATCACCAGAAATGTGCTAAGTTTTCAATCTCTGTAAACCCTGATCTAACGGGCTAGATTACAGTGGTACTGCATTTGAGAGGGGGGAAAATTTCATTGTACCTCAAAAATAATTTTTCTTGCATACAGCCACATTTTTAAATGAGCAATTCCTTTCACTTTAACCTCTATTGTTAAAAAAAATGTATTTGATTACAAGGAAGATCCTTCTACAACATCGTGGATCTCTATTTCCATTATATCAGGGTTTAGCAGCATACCTATTTCTTTCTAACATTGATGACAATGTTTATATTTATTTTAATCTGTGGCACTATGACATCAGTAACATTGTAGAAAAATTTTTGACATTTAAATATTTACTTGCCAAAACAATTATTTAACATAATTACAACTTTCCAGTTACCTACATATACACAAATTGTCTCTTATAATTTCTCTAAATTCTCATTAGTTAATTTTATTCATACAAGGCTGATGACGTATGGAGACAATGCTTAAAAATAATTTTATTGTACACTCATGCTGAACGTAGGTATTAAAATTGACTTGTTTTGAAGGAAAACTAAGTTGTACGTATGCACTTAGCATTTTTAAATGAAGGTAGTTGTGTTATTTTTTTTCAGTTCTGCTTCATCCTTCACTGCCGTTTTTGATAATCTAATAATATTTATGGATATATTGTGGTAAATTTTTTGTCGTTATAATTATAATATTAAGCAACTCGTTAATTATTTTTATTTTCAGTTTTCATTAAGTATGTGTCAAATTTTCGCTTTTACAAACCTAAGTACCGTACTTGAATCATGATAATAGTGTTATGGCCAGTTTGTCCAAGTAATGTTTAATTTTGCTTAACGAATGTTAAATTAACAGTCTGTTTATTTTTAACGCTTTGTTAATGTATTTTCCATTTGTTCAACATAATTTTGTTTAAGATAACCAACACTTAACTATAACGTCTGTTAGCACTATTTTAACTACTCAACAGCAGTTGGTAATGATTCTACACATGTAAGACAATTTTTGATGGCTAAAATTAATCTTTAAATTCTATATTATAGAGTGAGTCATGAAACTTGCATAAAATGACAACAAACAGTTGACAAATGAAAGTTGTAGGTGACGTGCTGAATAATAATTACAAAGTAAGGTTATATTTCCTCATTGCTATTATGGATACGAAATACGAAAGAAATAAAATAACACTGATGTATTTAAACAGTCTAAAGTATTTTTTAAATGTTATATTACCAGTCATATGCTAAACATTCCCTACAGAGAGACACAAAATATTAATTTCGCAACTTCTGTTCGAACAGCTGTGGAGACATCGGCCATATTTAACTAACTGTTAAATGAGTTAACCACTCGAAATCCTACATTTAAAATTAACAAACTGTTAATCTGTTAAACCAAACTCGTGTTGAAAACATACAATTTTATTAATAAACAAACTGTTTAGAATTTAACAGTCGTTAAATTTTCTAACAATACTTGGAAAAACCGGCCATTTGAATAACATTTCAAAAAATTTTATTTACCCAAGATTTTCTGAAGCAGAACTGAATGATGTAATTAGATCAGTAGTTGTTCTGTAACAACCACATCCTCAGATTTATTTAAGTTGTTATTCATCGATCACTTTAACATTCCTATCACCTTGTCCCACAAGTGTGCATCACATTTCTTAACCAGAATCTCATATCCATTAGAATGAGCGCATTTGCTCACGAAGTAAGAAAGCAAAGCAACACTTTTTTATTATTGAAGCTTTCGTGATTCATCAACACTGATCATTAAGTGCCAACACTGTCAACATCTAGGAAACATGCATTGTTTGGGGAGGGCAATGAAATTGAGGTTAGGTAATGTACACAAAGTTACACAGATTCATTCATTATGTACATATCCCATCACACAGCATAGGAGAGCACCCAACAGTAACAGCTTTCGACTAAGTCCAACTTGAATTCTGATAACATAAATCACAACCCAGCCTTATCACTTGTGGGTATCAAGTCGATACGAAGATCTGTTGCAATACAATCCACCTCATTGCTTCAACAACAGTTAGTTTCCCAGTCTGTGTGATCATATTCATCACTGCTTCCTCACTGTGAGGATTCTTATTCACACACTTCAGCTAGATATAATCCAGTTCATAATTAAATTTTTCTGCTACTTTGACACACGAGTCAGAGTCGCATAGACAAAGCATTTTTACTTATGTGCATTGGTCGTTTAGTACTCAAATTTTTATATAATTACGGTAGGCCTACATATGGTAGGTTACGTTATAATGAGAAAATCTTCTTCTATTGAAATTCTATGAAAGAATAAGGTATCATATTTAGTTGTTAAAGATTCAATCGAGAATTAACTTTATATTCAACCAGTTAGCCTACATTACTCATTCGAAATACATTTTATATCATGTAAAGAAAATTTATAATGTACTCTTGAGATTTTATACATGTGAAAATTTAAAATGCCACGCTGTTTCTGAGTACCAAATAACCAACACTTGTTAGATGCAAACCCCTTTATAGACTCCAAAAGGGTATCTAAGATTAAAAAAAAAAAAATGAAATAACTGCCTATTCAGATCCCTTTAGAATAGTTTGAAGGCAAGGTAGCAAGAAAAAAGTACACAACATTAATTTGAAACTGTCAAAAATGGAAGGAAGTCCAGCTAGTATTGAACGCTAAGAAGACCAGTTGATATCAGTTGAAGAATCTCATATAAGTTGTAGCCTCATAATAGAATGTGAAGTATCTATATTATTTAATCTGCTGTAGCAATACAAAACAAAACTTAATGTATATGTATATGTACAATAATGGATAAAATGTTGGGAAAGTTTCTGATGAATGGATTTGAAATTCATAATATTTTTAGTATGTAATTTGGTAATAAAAAACTATGTATAACTTTATAACTTACAAACTATTGTTTTCAAGACATATTTATTTTATTGACCAGTTTACATTCAAAACATCCATCAATAGTTACGTATGTGATGAATTCAATTACAGGGGGACAGCTTCCGTAAGACTCTTCATACAACAACGGGTCTCATTAGTATAGGTTCTATTAAGTTGCCAGAGATCATTTCTTGTTTTCAAGAAAGATAATGAAGTCTTTCTTTCAGGCTAACTTTTAATTGGCATAATAATATTTCACAGCTATGTTACTTTGGAAATAGCAACAAGAACTGTGATTATAACAGATCATCGCTCTCTTTAGAGATAAATGACCAATGAAATATCACAAGACCTTCAGTTGAGTGGGAGGCATCTCACTTTACTGAGTAATACCACGTTGCCAACCTGCTAAAACTGTTTTTAAGATTAGGACTAAATTATCACATGAACTTGGTAACGTAATTTCTATATAAGATATATATGAACATTCCAAGCAGTTTATCTTATTCAGAAATCTTGGTTTCATTGCCAAGATAGATATCTAAGAATATAAGTACATAAAAGACAAAACAAATTACAATGAAGGGAACTCTTTCATCCTATAAGCTTCAAGTAGAAAGATTGTGGAAGATTCAAAAGCTTTTTTGTAGACAGAGTGGTAGAGTATATCTGTATTTGTATGTATAAATAGATATAAATACACATAAACACACATAATTCCCTAAATATGTATGCAGTAGCATATTCTATCATTCACATATTTTTCAGACTAACCTGTCTTCACTGTTCTTGAAAACAATATTAAAAATTATGAATTCTTTATGGCTGCGTTACGTTTAAGTACCAAGATCATTAGAAAATTTAGCCAGTATCTTTCAGTAGTCCTGCTGTGACCTTGTGGAATCTGTAGACCTTGCAGCATTGTACAGATTCTTGGTAGCAGTTGTGAACCACTATGAAATACTATATGTTAAAACCCAGCCTGCATCAGACTTTATATCCTACTCTTTTATGTCTTTAATACTTTTCTGTTGTCGTTTGCCTTTGTTATTGTTGTAACTGGCAAAATTGGACAAATGTTGTGACATGTGATCGCATTGTTGTCAAGTTGTTGAAGTGGTTACTGAGTGAATGTAGCTAAGGGAGGTGGTTAGCAGTTGCAGCTGCCATTTTGAGGCCCCGCCGGCTGTTCAGTGAGTCGAGTTCCCTTAGAACCAGCATTCATAAGGTTGGGGTCTGAGTCTAGGCTCTCTGACATCTTGTCGCATATGATGTCTACCAGTCGCTCAAATACTGCCTGTGAAAGAGACAGAAATATTTTATTATATCACTGAGTTAGGTTAGGGTGGATTAGGATGACCCTTTGCACGTCGGCCACACTGAGGTCTATTGTGCACCCCGAAGTGTATGGGATGAATGAGAATGAGGGTGTACCAGCCCACTGGTCACATGTGACCCTTCATCTGCTCACCCAATGGGGACCCCTTAACCCCCCTCCCCCCGCTCTAAGTTTACACCGCCAAGGTGACCAAGCAGCACAGGATTCATTCCAACGGCCCTTCCAAGGTGTCGAAGAGCCCTTGGAAGTGCTCTTAAGGAATGAATCCTGGCTGAGATATTGCGGAAGGCTGGGAACTCAGGAACAGTTGTAGAAAGGACGCCCCCTCCCGTAAGCGGATGAAGACATGCGTCTTGACCTGAATATGGCTATTGAATGAGATGAGAAAGATGAATGATATGATATAAAAATCTAAATTCTTTTTCTACACTGGAAGGAAAGGGAAATGGACTGTGACAATGAAAATTCCAAACTAGCATTTACCTAAGTTACTGTGGAAAACCACGGAAAAACCACAGTCAAGTTGGTCGGTTCGGGAATCGAACCACGGACCTCCCGAATGCGAGTCCCACGCAATACGCATGAGCCAACTCGCTCGGTATTACTGAGTTAATATTATAAATGAATATAACGCGTTAAACATCTCATTTATTAAATTTGTATTTACACCATACATATTAACACTTTATTAGCAAACGACTAAGGCATTGGGTGTTCACACAAGAGACCAGATTCAAATTCTAGTGTGACTTAGTGGAGTTCATGTGGATGGATTAAGATACATAATGTTGAGGCAAGTTTTCTCAGGTGTCTAATCCAATACTTTTCCCATCAGTTATGAGTCGCCTTTGGCTATCTAGTAGCTGTAGATATCATGTTTTCCATTGGATCCTAAATATGTGGGCTGACGACAATGTTCTGAATTTTTTTTCCATCTGATATCATTTTCTCAGAAAATATGAGTATTTCTTAGAACTTAATGAAAATATTTATACACATTATCTTATTTATCTTTATGTGACTTTTTTCTTAAGTATTTTGTCTACAAAGTATGTATATTTATGTATGTTTCTATCTACTCTTCTTAAGAATGTGATCTTAGTGCAAGAATTTTAAATTTTATTTTAGAAATAGTAGAGTTCTATTTTTGTGAATGACCGATATGTATAATCTGTGTAATCAGAATCTTAAATTTTAATTCAGAAAAGATAGATATGTTTGGCGAACAATGTAAAATTATATGACGTCATTTTCAAGTATTTCTATCAAAACGGAACTGTCCTCGAACATGAGCTTTGCTCTTTCGGAGTACTTTCATGTAGCGTTTTTTTTAATCCTATAAGTTATTATTAAATAAATATAAATCTAAATCTACAACATTCCGCTTTTTCAGGACGTATGGCAACCCTATGTTCATGTCTTTTTTATACATACCGATACTAAGGTTTCTTCAACAAATATTCATTCCCAAAGTAATATTCTTGTGTCTTTGTGTCTATAATACTGAAATTTCTTCAACAAAGATTTATTTAGGAAACACTTATGTGTAATAGAAAATCATGTTACCTTAACATTAATGTTTTCCTTGGCTGATGTCTCAAAGAACTCAATGCCAAGCTGCTCAGCAAGCTGCTTTCCTCGCTCATAGCTGATCACTCGTTCATCTTCCATGTCGCATTTGTTCCCTACTAGAATCACTTGCGCATTGTCCCATGAGTAAGTTTTAATCTGGGTTACCCTAAAAATTAATAAAACCATTATTTAACATTATGGATATTAAAGTATTTAATAAATGTTTATGTGATATAAAAACATTTTTTATGTTACTTGTAGCTAATACCGGTAATGTGCAAACATGTTGCAATTTCTGATAAATTCATTGTAATAAACCTTACATATTTTACCAGTTTGTAATAAATAGAACGGTATGTAAACGAACGCATTATTGAAAAACTTGGTACTGAAATGAGTATGATGTTGTTGAAATATTATTAATTTGACAAGCTTAGCTTGGAAATTGAAATTTATATTTGCTTATTCATTAGATGTTGTTTACCTAAATTTTACATTAATAGATTATGATGTGATTGTGGTACAAACTTCTGTAGAAACATTTTGTGTTGAGCAAATGTGTACCATTTTTATTGAGTTCGACCACCATGGATTGACTCGAATTTGTCCTGGACTCAACACGTAACCTTTCTCTCTGGAAAACTGTGCAAATTATGTTATGCTTTTAGAATTCTTACGAAAAGCATATCTCTTACAACTTTGAAAGTAGTTTACTATGTTCATGTACATTCCATTCTTTCGTATGGTGTAATGCTTTGGGGCATGTCCTCTGAAGCTATAAAAATATTTAAACTTCAAAAGAAAATAATAAAAATAATAAAACAAGTTCCTATATGCACTGCAAGTAAAGAAATTTTTCAAGAATTAAATATTTTACCACTCCCCTGCATCTACATCCTAGAAACTGTTTGCTTTATACATAAGAATCTTAACTATTTTAAAAGGAACTCTGAAACTCACAACCATAACACAAGAACTGCCAATAATTTGCATATAAACTGTCATACTGTTACAAAAAGTCTCAACAGTACTTCTCATACAGGTATCTTATTATATAACAAGATACCTGGGGATATTAAACATTTAAATTATGAAGGTTTCAAAACCAGGGTAAAATTTATTCTGCTCCATCCATGCAGTTCAAAATCACTGATTTCTTGCATTAAAGCTATAAAGAAAAATACCTACCTTCATTACTGTTGCACATATTTTTTTTTCTCCAAACAATATTAATAATAATGTAGGACTATCTTGTTAATTAATTTATTTAATGTCTTGTAAACGGAAAATGTATTATATATATTGTTATTTATTGTATCTTTTGGTAGCTTTACTATTCTTTGAAAACTTAAGAGTGTTAAAATTAAAATCATACTAGAAATCAAATAATTAAATTCATACCGTACTATAAATCTTATTTGTGTGTGTATGTGTGTGTCTGTGTGTGTATTTTTTGCGTTTGTATTTTGTGTTTGTATCTAATGACGAACCTATAATCTGTAATAGATTGTACAGGGAATGAATAAATACAATACAATACAATAGTAATTCAGTACTAGAGCACTAGACTTATTGGCCTAGCGGTCCGGTTTCAAATCCTGCTCTACTCCAAATTTATAACTTGTCTTGGGAAAGCCCGTCGTCCAGACAACACAGAGGTTTTCTCTGGGTACTCCGGTTCCCCTGTGACAACAATTTTCCGTCATTATCATCCATTGCAAGTGTAGTGTGGACCCACCTCCTGTGGTGCATTCTGGATAGTCTCTGACGAGCTGCTTGGTTTACATTTCTCGGTAGCAGCTGATGTAAAGTACCCGTATGCTCATTTATCAACATCTTTTCCTACAGTAAATATGAGGTGCGCTCATACTACAAAACTTAATAAACCAATTACTAATATAGCAAAAATTATTCCTAGATTTTCGAATGCTTCCTTTTTCCCTTTTTCATGGCAAATGATACTAATGACATCTAAGAGTCGCTCATAAAGTCGGGGCTAAGAAAGTCAAGTTAAGGGCTCTTTCATTGAATAAATAAAAATATTATTGAATTTTGTTAATAGGCCTATATTTATTTTGTAACAGACTTCAACAAACAGGATACCGGTACCCTTCTCTCCTGTTTCATTTTGTTCACGATTATATATCTAGCCTTCGAAATGCTGTGAAATAATTTCATCACCAGCAATAGATGGAATCCAAACTGAATCTCTTTTGAATAACCATACATATTTTTCACAACTTTTACCTTTTACTATAATAAACTTTTCATGAATTTGGAACAAGGGTAAAAGAAAAAACTGACAAATTTTCTGGCTACTTGATTGTTTATATTTATATATTAAAATCGCACCAGTTCAGATGAATCAGTTGTTAAATTATTTCTAGGTAATATTTGCAATTACTATGGACACATGGTACACATGAGAGAAAGGGATGTGTAAGTGTAAAAATGTTTTGAGTTAAGAATAAATTTTAAGGTTAGGTATTTTCTTGCATAGATGGAAATGTACAGATTACATCGATGAACATATTGTTCATTCATTGTTAGTTTTTATTATGGGAAGGAACTACTTTCATGCTGTCTTGGAAACTGTTATACCATAGGTTCCAGACTAGTTGTGAGGTGTTACAACAACACAAATATGTATTTAAATCAGTGTCTACAGTTTTAGAGAACTATTTTAAAATACGGTACAGTATTTAAAAATGATACTAAGCTTTAATCAAGAGTTGAAGATTTGATATGTTACGAAGAATGTTATTTCTTACTTCAATATGGGTAGGCATTTTATAATATAGGAGATCATAAAATAGAACATGCAGAAGTACATTTTCAGGAGTTGATCACAGTTATGAACTAATGGGATTTTGTATTGTGATTCCATAAATAATAATTGTTGTATGGCCAGGAGTAAGAAGAAATAATTCCTTTCTTTTGTCTCATATTGCTAGGAAAATTAAATTCGTACCGGTATGGCTTAGATTAATTGATCAGTGTAATCATCCACTGAACTACAATAATCAATTAATGTTGTCTGTTGCTATGGTATAAGAAAAATTGATTTATCTAAAAGCTCAGAGCAATCTATTTTTTCTTTGTTTTGGTATTGTTGATGAATCATTACAGTAGGTAGGCCTACTCTTATTTTATCAGTTATTGCAAAAACGATATGGGTAACAGCATGAAACTAACATATTCATACAAGAGATTTCTCAAATTTGAATGAATTCAGTTTTAAACCATCTATGTAGCCTCTCCATCCTATTATATTTGTCCCATTGACAATTCACTTTTGTCTGTTGAACTGCTTTAAACTATATACTGGTAGACAATATAATTGAAAATTTTAGTAAGTAGGAAAATCCGGCATATTGTGTAATTTGTTGAAATTTGTTTCGTATAAAAAGTGAAATAATATTATACATACCAGTAGGGTATTATGGAGGTTAGAAAATAATGTATTGTACAAATTATAAATTACGATATTTTAAGAATAAAGCAGTAACAATTTTTTCTGGGAGTACAGTTTATAGAGTGTTGTTAAAAGATATCTTGCATGTCATAAACATCAATGAGATTGGCAGCTACAGGAACTATTCATGGTTTTATTTTAATGCTATACGTTTTAATCCTCTTTTCAAATGAATAACTTTCAGTTATCAGTAGATTCTGGTTTTATTCTTCTTGTAAGCCTACTAAATAAAATCTTCTAGTATAGGGAACTCACCAGTCTTGTACGCTATTAAAAGATTCCTCGTTGGTAATGTCATACATAAGTATGAAGCCCATGGCACCACGGTAATAAGCTGTTGTGATGGTGCGGTACCTCTCCTGTCCTGCAGTGTCCTGTAGAAAAAAAATACAGTGTGATTCCAGTCTATCATAGCATAATTTTAAGGAATTTGAGAAAAATAATGCCAGTATTAACATAATTAATCACTATCATCCTCGTCATCAGTATAGACACTATAATCGTCATTGTCAGTCATAAATGAAGGGTACACGGGAATAACGATCAAGGTCCATTTTAGAAAGTTTCGAGAAAAACGAATTTTAAAGTTTAAGCACTTAATACTTTGTTATGTATGTATTTAATAGAAACTGACGTAGTGGAATGTCAAGAACGATGATTTCTTATTACTAGCTAGACCACATGATAATACTTTCTTTCCACTATAAGATAGCATTATTAACTCAATTTCGATTTTTGATGGACCTTGATCGTTTTTCCCGTGTACCCTTCAAATGGTAAAGATTTTATGTACTTGGTGTGTAGGTTGTTTTCTCGTCCTTTATAGATATTCTCTATCTGTTTGAGTATTTACACGCAATACATGTAAGAATAAATAAATTTTGTTTCGTAATAGATCCGTTTATGATGACAGCTTCTTTTTTGTTTTAAATATTGACACAATTTTGCCCACTATATTCTGGGTCCAATGTCCACTCAGCACTGTGATGAATTTGGGAAGCCATGATAGGTAGTAAAACCCAATTTTGAAAACCAACCATAACGACTGGGGGGATCATCATGCTGACCACACGTTACCCCTATACTGGTTGGATGATCGTTCACCTCTGCCGAGGCATGTGGATGTGAGACCAGCAGTAAGCTCTCACACCGCAGATTATTAATATGGGTCTACCAGATTTGGTTCCTTGCAAGGAAGTGGAGTTATATCTTTCTTCTGGATGTGTCCCTTGCCTTATATTTGTCTTATGTTGTCTTAAGCGCTGGTCTTGTGCCATGCTGACCACATGGTCAAGGATTTCCCTTACCTTTGGGTGTCTAGCATTGGTTCACAATTCTCACTGAGGACAGATCAGGTCAAACAGCTCAAAATTTGAAAGTACGGTATATGATGATGATGATGATGATGATGATGGTGGTGATGATTAGTGTGACCAACTCTCCTGTACCTCCTGGGAACTCTCGTATTTGAGCTATTTGTTTTATTCTCCCAGTTCCTGTCTTGATCTCCTACTTCTTCTGTATTTTTCTTTAGTCTTGATCACTACTGTAATTTTTGAATGTAATGTAATAGTATCCTCCGAATATATTTATACCTACATATCAAGTGGCATTAATATCTATAGTTTAATAGGCACTAATCAATGAAATTAGTTTCCAGTGATCCTGTAATCTTTGGTGTAACTGTGTGCATGTAAGATTGTAAAGATTTTCTTTTTCAGTTTTCATAGAACAAAAAAATAATGATCTGCAGTATCTTGTTGACAAATGTAAGTAAGTTAAAACTAAAAAAAAAAAAAAAAATACATGCATATTTTTAAATGCCATTGTGCTCAATATTGTGATCTAAATCATATTTGTGTTATAATTAAATTGACAGTCTTATATTGTAAACCTAAACCATTCCATCAATGAATCTTGACTTCATATCCCAAAAAATTGCTCCAAAATGTGTCATGCCGAAATCTCCCGTATTTTTGTGATCAAGAGTTGATCACCTCGGTGATGATCATAGCAGTAGTGGTGATGGTGGTGGAGGTGGTGGTAGTGGTGATGGTGATAATGATAATGGCAGTGGTAATGGTGATAATGGTTGTGATTGATGATAATGGGCGTGGTGGTGGTGATGGTGATGATGTGATTAATGACATTATTACATCAAATGAATACAGAAGTGATGAGTCTAGGAATTTCTAACACTAAACAGTCTGTATTCTTAAAAAATATTATTAGCGCTATTTTTTTAATCTTTGCTGTCTTAACTCTTTTATTTTGCTACTATGCTGACTTGTTATAGAGCACAGGACGTTTCTGAGACACACTGCTTAAACTTATAGAGATTCTGTGATCATTGTAACGTAAATTGTTTGATAGACCTATGCTTGTATTATGTTGTTGGAAAACAGAGTTTCTTTCAAATTCAAATCTGTTTGATGTACCAGTACACAATAAACAGTTTCCAAGATATAAATACATGGAACTGATGATAACTGACTTAAGCAAGAATGGTTTGCTTGGGGAATGAATAAAGACTTTAGTCATTATATTTAGAATTCTATTTTGAATTTTGAAGAGTTTCGATATTTCAGATTAAGATTCCCGAAAAGGAACACCACATAATATTACAGATTGAACAAAATAAAACATTCTTAAAGATTCTATGTCATAAGTTTTACTTAATGTTCTTATTACATACCAGTAACATACCTGACTCAATTTCACAAGTAGACCTAAGTAATTTATGCGAAGTCCACACCTGTGGAGTAACGGTTAGCGCATATGGTCGCGAAACCAGTGTCCCAGGTTTGAATCCCGATCGGGGCAAGTTACCTGGTTGAGGTTTTTTCCGGGGTTTTCCCTCAACCCAATATGAGCAAATGCTGGGTGACTTTTGGTGCTGGACCCTGAACTCATTTCACCGGCATTATCACCTTCATCTCATTCAGATGCTAAATAACCTAAGATGTTGATACAGCGTCGTAAAATAACCTACTAAAAAAATTATACGAGTAGCCTATTCCAAATCAAAGATGCTAAAGAAGTTACCTTCTGTAACTTATTTAATAAGAATATCATTGAAATGAACGTGAATAGCTTATTAATGTTTGATATGATGGCCTATATGGCAAAGATGCTAAAGAAGTTAACTTCTGTAACAGTGGCATGCTGTAGCGTGACGTGAAGGGAAGTGGTGCCTGTATGTATGCCATTGCTCGACTGGGTTTCGATGCCTGTTGCCTACATAAAGTGTTTCCATGGAATTGCTTCCCTGAAAACGTCATCACAGCACGCCGCTGTTCTGTAACAACTTTAATAAGAATATCATTGAACTGAATGTGAATAACATCTAAATGTTTGATATAATGGTTAAAATCCATAAATAAATTCAATTAAAATTTAAAACGAGTAGGCAGGAGGAAATTAAACTCAGAATAAATATGGGAAATGCCTGTTATTATTCGGTTGAGAAGCTTTTGTCATCTAGTCTGCTGTCAAAAAATCTGAAAGTTAGAATTTATAAAACAGTTTTATTACCGGTCGTTCTGTATGGTTGTGAAACTTAGACTCTCACTTTGAGAGAGGAACAGAGATTAAGGATGTTTGAGAATAAGCTTCTTAGGAAAATATTTGGGGCTAAGAGGGATAAAGTTACAGGAGAATGGAGAAAGTTACACAATGCAGAACTGCACACATTGTATTCTTAACCTAACATAATTAGCAGGGACGTCGCTAGGGGGGTGCGAAAGGATGCGCAGGCACCCCATAAAAAGTCGGAGCACCCCTCTCCGCACCCCAAAGGGCAATTTATTAACAAAATACTAGGCATAAATTATTTTGAAGAACAAAAACAAACAAAAATTTCTTGGATGTGAAAAAACAACTAAGTTTACGTCCCATAGTGTATCGTAATGGATGTGATGATCAATAATAATAATAATAATAATAATAATAATAATAATAATATTATTATTATTATTAATAATAATAAACAGATGTATAGTATGCACGCAAGTGCATGAAAAAACATTTTGGATTTTTATGTACAGTACCACATTTTTACAACTCGCACCCCATTTTTAAATCTCGCACCCCATCGCACCCCCTTGCTCTGATCCTGGCGACGTCACTGATAATTAGGAACATTAACTCCAGACATTTGAGATAAGCAGGGCATGTAGCACGTATGGGCGAATCCAGAAATGCATATAGAATGTTAGTTGGGAGTCCGGAGGGAAAAAGACTTTTGGGGAGGCCGAGATGTAGATGGGATGATAATATTAAAATGGATTTGAGAGAGGTGGATATGATACCAGGGACTGAATTAATCTTGCTCAGGATAGGGACTCATGGCGGGCTTATGTGAAGGCGGCAATGAACCTGCGGGTTCCTTAAAAGCCGTAAGTAAGTTAAGTAAGTTAAGTAAGTAAGTAAGTAAGTAAGGCCTATATAGCAAAGAGGAACCTAACATGTAAGTAATTGAAGAAAATCAGTCTACAGCGATCAGCCGCTACTCTCCTAATATGATTTGCATGGAATCTAATCTCGGACCATTTTGTGGAAGATCATATAAATTACATCTCTTCATTACAATAATTCTATTGCAAGTGAAGTCACCAAGGTACTTGAATGTTTATAATAAAAAGATCCGACTGTGGAGAGTTCAAATGTACCCAGAGTTGTATTCACTGTAATTATTCTCACCCATCGTCCCATCCCATAGTGCTAACAGCCTGCAATGTGATCAACCACGTGTGACACACACACACCACTCGGGGGCCAGAGTATCCACTTATCATCCCTCTCATCTATTGTAGACACTCCCCTAGCTGCATTTAGAAGACAGAGGGGAGATAAAGCAGTGCGCTGTCACAAGGGGCTGGAGGGTTGTCACAAGTTTCAGCGAACCATAAGCACAACAAAGGAAAAGTTATTCTGTCTCTTTCTCGAATGCAAGAAGTCTTAGATTTAACTTCCTTCTAGTTTTGATTTGTCTATCAGAAAGATTTCATCGACTTCAGATATCAAACCCTCGAGTACGAACAAGAAACAAAAAGATCGACGCAGTAAAAATATATACCTGGACTTTATTCAGAGGATGTTCGATAAAGAAACTGTATGGATCTTCAAGCAGTATTTGACGCTGTTATAGATGTCACAGGATTAAAATAATATTCAACGAAGAGTTTTAGCAGGAATATATTTTAATTTAATTCCAATTAAAAATATATTATTATGGTTTAAAACTGACAACTGATGCCAAACTCACGAAATCCTAATTCCTAAATGGCATATAGAAAAACGATGACGGATAACTACCCATCAATCAATTATAGTGTTCTGCCCAAGGGCAGCTCTTTCACTGCGAACCCAGCTTCCTCCAGTCTTTCCTATTTTCTGCCTTCCTCTTTTTTTTATTTTTATTGGGTTATTTTACGACGCTGTATCAACATCTAGGTTATTTAGCGTCTGAATGAAATGAAGGTGATAATGCCGGTGAAATGAGTCCGGGGTTCAGCACCGAAAGTTACCCAGCATTTGCTCGTATTGGGTTGAGTGAAAACCCCGAAAAAAAAACCTCAACCAGGTAACTTGCCCCGACCGGGATTCGAACCCCCACGTGGTTTAACGGCCAGACGCGCTGACCGTTATTCCACAGGTGTGGACGCCTTCCTCTTACTCTCCACATATGATCCATATAGGCATATCTTAATTCTATCATCTGATGTCTTCTTCTGCACCGAATTCTTCTACCGTTCACCATTCCTTCCAGTGCATTCTTCAGAAGGCAGTTTCTTTTCAGCCAGTGACCCAGCCAATTCCTTTTTCTCTTCCTGATCAAATTCAGCATTATTCTTCCTTCACCCACTCTTTCCAACACAGCTTCGTTTCTTATTCTGTCTGTCCATTTCACACGCTTTATTATTCTCCATATCCACATTTCAAGTGTTTCTAGTCGCTTCTCTTCAATTCGTCGTAATGTCCATGTTTCTGCTCCATACAGTGCTATACTACACACAAAGTATTTCACTAGTTTTTTCCTTAGTTCTTTTTCCAGAGGTCCGAAGAAGACGCTCCTTTTTCTATTAAAAGCTTCCTTTGCCATTACTACCCTCGTTTTGACTTCCTGGTAGCAGCTCATATTACTGCTTATAGTACATCCCAAGTATTTGAAGCTGTCCACTTGCTCTATTGCCTCATTTAGAATTCGCAAGTTTACCTTCTTTACTTTTCTTGCTATGATTATGGTCTTCGTCTTGTTTGTATTTATCTTCATTCCATACTACTCACAGCTGTTATTTAGCTCTAGTAGCATATCCCTTAGTAACATCTCCTCTTCTAATGTTTAGGTGAGGGGTTTGGACTTTTTCCATTGCTGGTTGTCACAATAAAAAAATTAAGACACAACGTTTCGAAGGGTGGTTCTCCCTTCGTCTTCAGGTGGAAGGAAGGAAAGAAGAGAAAAAACCTACTGTTGTGATCGTTACGTACAGCTATTCTGTATGACTGAACCGGTTGTCACAATCAAAAAATTAAGACACAACGTTTCGAAGGGTGGTTCTCCCTTCGAAACGTTGTGTCTTAATTTTTTGATTGTGACAACCAGCAATGGAAAAAGTCCAAACCCCTCACCTAAACATTAGCAATCCACCATTGCTTTCCAACCCCTCATTTAGATCAACATCTCCTCTTCTGCTAACAACGCCATATCATCAGCAAAATCTTATGCATTCTATTCTTCTTCCTACTATCACTCCTCCCATGTTCTGAAAACAGTTCTTCACTAAATCCTCCAAGTAGATGTTGAACAGGGTAGGTGATAAAGGAACCACCCATATGAGCTGAATATATTAAATAAAATATTGTAATACTTACCGTAAGAAAAGCAAACAAAGTTATGGAAATTGATGGGATAAGAACTCTGAAATATACGTTATCTAATTCAGAAATTAATTGTTCATCATTAAGTTTAAGGTCCACACCTGTGGAGTAACGGTTAGCGCGTCTGGCCGCGAAACCAGGTGGCCCGGGTTCGATTCCCAGTTGGGACAAGTTACCTGGTTGTGGTTTTTTTGCGGGGTTTTCCCTCAACCCAATATGAGCAAATGCTGGGTAACTTTCGGTGCTGGACCCCGGACTCATTTCACCGGTATTATCACCTTCATCTCATTCAGACGCTAAATAATCAAAGATGTTGATAAAGCGTCGTAAATTAACCTACTAAAATAAATAAAAAATTAAGTTTAAGAGCCAAGAAAATATAGAATCGTTAAGGTACTCTTATATATATATATATATATATATATATATATATATTAATTATTTAACGACGCTGTATCAAGAACAAGTTTATTTTGCGTCGATGGATTTGATGATAGCGAGATGAGGCCGAGCATTTTCCATAGATTACCTGACATTTGCCTTACGGTTGGGGAAAACCTCGGAAAAACCTAACCAGGTAATCAGCCTAAGCGGGAATCGAACCCACGCCTGAGAACAACTCCGGATCGGCAGGCAAGTGCCTAAGGCGGTTGAGCTATGCTGGTGGCTGTACTATTATATTCATGAGCGTGAAACTAGTGTTGGATTCAGCTATATTTTTCCAGGAAAGAAAAATCATTCCATGGAGAATTGGTTGCGGTTATAAAATAAAATATATATTTTGAAATCTTATGAACCTATTATTGGAGAAAAATTCGTTCCGGCACCGGGAATCGAAGCCAAGACCTCTCAGGTATGCGCGCTGAGCGCTCTTTCCATCTGAGCTATGCCGAGACTCGATTCATGGCGCCGGCCGAACTCTCCTCCTTTGTACTGTATCATCAATGGCCCACTACTTGCATACATGACTTGTGCGTCCCCTCAACTAACCCATTAGTTTTGTCACATACCTCGGCAGCTTGGCCGTTCCTATATAAATTTGGCAGAGATAATTATTATAATTTGGTCTATATCAACTATATCAATTGACAATTTACTGTATGGATCCTGTAGTGATTTATTGGTGCAAAAAATATGAATAGACTTCCTAGATACCACGGTACGGTAAAACAAAATATTTGGTTGTACTTCATAATGATAACTTAGAATGGTAAAAATATTTTTTTATGGGAGGGAAATTTTTTCCTCTTCTGTTCATTCTTTTAATTCATTGTGTGCAAGTTTATTCATTCATGATCATTATCTTTTAAATACACTATTAAGTTACAAAACATATTTTCAGATGATATAGCGTAGCGTACCTACATTGAGGTACAATTTTAAAAACTTCCTTTGACTAATAAGCAATGAAGAACCCTTTCATAAATGACATCAGAAATACCCGGAAATCTAATACTAGACCTTCAATATACTTGCTTTACTATTCCCATACGATGGTCGCGTAAAACGATATTCAGCTGTTATTAAGAATTGAGATTCGAACTGAGAACCTTCCAGTTTAGATAAAACGCACTCTGTTGCCTACGTCAGGACGTCCTTCCGGTTATGTCTAAAGAGTTATTATGTAAGAATTATAAATTTTTGTGGATTAATAATTGGCTATTGTTTCGATATATTTTTTTTTAGAAGTGTAGGTATTTCGTAATATTTGCAGTGAAAATAACACGGTCATTGATTTGTTGTTTTGACCGTAAATCATATTTATCTTCTTCTGTGATATAAGAGAGGTAAGATGACTGATGAGCGACATTTCCTCATAACATGTAAAATTAGGAGTTCTTGTTACAAAATAGTTTTAATATAAATTTCATGCGTCTCTACAGAACATGGGTAATCGCTTCTCCATATTTCTTGTGTTTCATTAAAACGGAGCATAAAAAAGCAAAATTCATCCCTTAGTAGTATAGAATTTATAATAGCTTTTATCTGAAATAATTTAATAAAATGTATACTTCCATACAAGTTTCGTTACTTAACAAATTTGTTGTCGATATTTTCCTGTTTACCTACATTAGCCTAATTTACTTTTTATATTCGAAGTGTATAATTCACTATGTTCTCGTCTGACAAGCGTTGTAAATAACTCGACACCAACAGAAATTAATTAAGATAGTTACAATTCTAGGTTAGGTTGGACAGTAGTTTCCCAGAATGTGTAGCTGTATATACACCAGTCTTACACTAAAGCCAAACTTGGTATAGGCTATACTAAGTTGAGGTTTAGTGTAAAACTGGTTTATATGCAGTGACACATTCTGGGAAATTACCCATACGGCAAATGAAGTTTTACCTAAATGTTCTTGTCAAGAATCAAACACATTATTAATTTACTTAAATGAAATTTAAACTACACTGTTTACATTAAATGATGAACGAATGACCTAATAGTGACTTTGACAATAAGGAAGTAAAAAAGAACTAATGATGCGAATTTATTTTGGGTAGGCTAATTATTCACTTCTCTGCCTAATTTATATAGGAACGGCCAAGCGGCCGAGATATGTGACAAGGTTAGTGGGCTAGTTGAGGAGATAATATATAAGTAACTAGTCTACAAAGTGACAAGGTCACTTACATATCCCCTCAACTAACCCATTAGTTTTGTCACTTCGGCCGCTTGGCCGTTCCTATATAAATTTGGCAGAGATAAAAATAATTACCTTGATGTTTCGAGTTTTCCGTTTTTATTTTCTTTTTCATCATGTTGCAAAACCCAAAAATTGGGGATTTTGAAGACAGAAATTACTTCTATAAATTAAGCTCAGAAGAAAATAATTAGTCCTATCTACACTTGGTTTATGAAAAGGTTAGGTTATAAACTTACATTTCAAATAGAGTCAAAAAGATGATGATGTAATAATAATAATAATAATAATAATAATAATAATAATAATAATAATAATAATAATAATAATAATATATAGGTCGGCACGAGATCTACTGTAGGTTACACGACCAAACTAGCGCTGAAGTAGTTCTCTTCGTACTCTTATACACCTTGCATATACGATTGTGACAAGTTAGGTTTGGTTAGTTTAGGCTTTTGTTATGTCTTGCTATATGCAACTGCATTTCCAAAGTTTTCAGATCCACACATCGCACTTCACATCCCAATTTAATCGGTATAAGACTATAAAAATTTGTCATCATTATACGAAATGCTGAAAGCAACCGCTTATATTTACGTCATCGCCGGTTCGGCACGGCATGGTGCCAAGTCTCTGTCCTTGTCGACTGGAAGCCGTGCCGGCCTATAGTAAACAGGAGGAGCTTGCGACAGGAACAGTTTGGTTGTGTCGCATGCGCAGTACCAGCGTGATCCTTATCTGGATTTCTTTTCGCGTGTACATTCCAGATCAAATCAAGAAGTTCCTTTCGTGCTCAGGTTATACATCTTGCATATACGAAGGTTAGGTTTGGTTAGTTTAGGTTTTTATTAACCATGTCCGCGCATGCGCAGACAGCCAAGATGATCCTGTTGTGAATCTCATGTTTGTAAACGTGTTCCATTATTATTATTATTATTATTATTATTATTATTATTATTATTATTATTATTATTATTATTATGCTTTATAAACTATGCATATTCTTTACTGCTAAATGTATAACATGAAGTCAACTGATTATCAATACAAATATTGGCTAACTAGCGCTCAGTTATTTCTTCATACTTCGCTTTACACCCTCGTGTTAATTTTTTTTTGTCAAAATTTGAATTATTTTTAAGCAAAATTTGAAATACAATATGGTATTGATTTTCTAGTGAATATATTGAAGAGTCTCGTTTTATTTACTATAATACTTGAAAAAATACGGGATTATAATAGTCCCCTAACTGTTTAACATTGTAATAGATATTGTTTTAAATATATTATTACACTATAGCAATATTAAACACATTACTAACGCTGATAAAATAATTATTTTCAAATTTTATTTTCATTTTGAATATCTTTTGTCAGTTTAGAGTGTTACGAAAATTTTGCGGTAAAATTTTTAGGTTTATAATATTTAAATACAAAAAAATATTCTATTTATATTTCTCTTGTGGAATTGTTTTGATTTCAGTTTTTTATTCCCCTGTCTATTAAATTTCATTTAATCAGTTATAATAGTTATAAACTCAGATGAATAGTTCTGTAACTGCAGCATAGGATGATTTTAAAGAAACGATGGAAGTGCCGTGGCGTCATCTGTGACGCCACAAACATATTTGTAAGCAGTACTTTAGCCATATTGGATTAAATATAGTCACTATTTTCGTAATAAATTTTATTAAAACCACAGGTTATGAAAAATAAAAATTTATCAAATTTCAGGGGGCTACGCCGCCTAAACCCCCAGATATTCACTTCACCAATAAAACTTTCAATTATCATGCACCACAATATAATAAAAAACCATACATAAAAATCTGTGGTTTTCATAAATTATAATAAGAAATATTACTCAGCCACACAAAATTGAAATCACAGACATAATAAAAAACTTTATTAATATTTAAATCAACTACAGAATACACGATTTCCACAGTACCCTAAACCAACCGTGCACATACGCATAAATCAGTGCAATATTCTGTTGAATAGAAAGCATCCAACAACCATGTATTTTCGTAGTAGTTCTCTTCTTTCCAAAAACAACACAAATAAATCCGTAATGATAATTACGTTTCTCAGATTGCTTGCAAACCTTTACCTTACACTGCACTCCACAAACTCCAAAACCCTTTAAAAAGTAAAACACTTCCCACACTCCTCAAATTATGAGCTGAATATAACAAAATAATCGGTCTATTACATGCCATATCCAACTCTGAACCTTACGAACTTTCAAATGCCAAAACGACTACGATAGGCTATAAACCACGACTACACCTGTCGATCTATGGGTTATAATACTGGCATCTTATAACGTAGCCACCGGTGCGGGTTCGATTCCCGCGTGGGTTAATTACCTGATTAGGTTTTTTCCGAGGTTTTCTCCAACCGTAAGGCAAATGTTAGGTAACCCATGTCAAATCCTCGGCCTCATCTCGCCAAATACCATCTCGCTATAACCAATCCAATCGACGCTAAATAACCGAGTAGTTGATACAGCGTCTTATATAACTAAAATAATCTTATAACGTAATAACTGAAGATTACCAATGACGTCATCAAAATTACACATAGATTAAATAAAAATGGCAGTTAAAATAACGAAATAAAATAAAATACATTAAATATTGGAGTATTTATTTCATGTCATTGGTGGTAATTTTTTATATTAGACCTAATTCAAATGTTGCGGGTTTGATATCCGTCCACGGCAATGGTAATTTCTCTTCCGTGATTAAGTATATTTTGCATCATGTACACCATACGACAAAGGAATCCACTTTTTGGTAAATATCTGACATTGATTCATACTGCCAGTGGGAGAGGAAATAAGCGAAATAATTCAATCTTTAAAATATGGATAATATTCACTTTATTTGTGCAAAATAAGCGATATTCATCATAACATCAAAAATACTACTTTTATTTACAAAAATTCTCACTGTATGAAGTAAAAAAAAAACTAGTAACAGGAGGCCGAGGACTGCGACAAGGTTAGAGTGAATGAGAGATGGGATAACAAGAGGCGAGCGAGGACTATGATAAGGTTAGAGAGGGTTAGATAAAGGGACATCTAAGTGACAGGAGGACATAATATGACTAGATTAGAATGGGTTAGATGAGGAGATAGCTGAGTAGTAGGACGCTGGACTGTGACAAGGTTATAGTGGATTAGATGAGAGGATAACTAAGTGACTGTGACAAGGTTGGAGTGGATTAGGTGAAGGGATAGGTATGACGAGGAAAGTGAGACTGTGACAGGAGACTGATACTGTGACAAGAGTAGTGTGGGTTAGGTGAGGGGATAGGTAAGTGATAGGAGACTGAGGACTGTGATAAGGTTAAAGTGGGTTAGTTGAGGGGATAGCTAAGTGATAGGACACTGAGGACTGTGATAAGGTTAGAGTGGGTTAGGTGAGGAGATAGCTAAGTGATAGGAGACTGAGGATTGTGATAAGGTTAGAGCGGGTTAGGTGAGGGGATAGCTAAGTGATAGGGCACTGAGGACTGTGATAAGGTTAGAGTGGGTTAGGTGAGGAGATAGCTAAGTGATAGGAGACTGAGGATTGTGATAAGGTTAGAGCGGGTTAGGTGAGGGGATAGCTAAGTGATAGGACACTGAGGACTGTGATAAGGTTAGAGTGGGTTAGGTGAGGAGATAGCTAAGTGATAGGAGACTGAGGACTGTGATAAGGTTAGAGTGGGTTAGATGAGGGGATAGCTAAGTGATAGGACACTGAGGACTGTGATAAGGTTAAAGTGGGTTAGATGAGGGGATAGCTAAGTGATAGGATACTGAGGACTGTGATAAGGTTAGAGTGGGTTAGGTGAGGGGATAGCTAAGTGATAGGAGACTGAGGACTGTGATAAGGTTAGAGCGGGTTAGGTGAGAGGATAGCTAAGTGATAGGAGACTGAAGATTGTGATAAGTTTGGAGTGGGTTAGGTCAGGGGATAGCTAAGTGATAGGACACTGAGGACTCTGACAAGATTGGAGTGGATTAAGTGAAGGGATAGGTATGACGAGGAAAGTGAGACTGTGACAAAATTAGTGTGGGTTAGATGAGGAGATAGGTAAGTGATAGGAGACTGAAGACTGTGATAAGGTTAGAGTGGGTTAGGTAAGGGGATAGCTAAGTGATAAGACACTGAGGACTGTGACAAGGTTGGAGTGGATTAGGTGAAGAGATAGGTATGACGAGGAAAGTGAGACTGTGACAGGAGACTGAGACTGTGACAAGATTAGTGCGGGTTAGATAACGAGATAGGTAAGTGATAGGAGACTGAGGACTGTGGTAAGGTTAGAGTGGGTTAGGTGAAGGGATAGATAAGTGATAGTAGACTGAGGATTGTGATAAGGTTAGAGTGGGTTAGGTGAGGAGATAGCTAAGTGATAGGACACTGAGGACTGTGATAAGTTGGGCTATGAAAAGGGAGCAGTTAAAGCTAGTGATGGTACAGAGTAAAGCTGCGGCGGGTGGAATGGGGTGAATTTTCCATACAACTTGACGTAAGCAGCGTACAGTATACTCGGTACCATCACTAGCTTTAACTGCTCCTTTTTCATAGCCCTAGTGATAAGGTTAGCTAAACGACATGAGACCATGACTGTGACAAAGTTCGAGGGGGTTAGATGAGGGGAGGGGAGTGAGAGGAAACTGAGAACCGTGACAAGGTTAGAGTGGGTTAGATGAGAGTATAGCTAAGTGACAGGAGGCTGAGGACTGTGACAAGATTAGAGTGGGTTAGATGAGGGGATAGTGACAGGAGGCTCAGGACTGTGACAAGATTAGAGTGCGTTAGATGAGAGTATAGCTAAGCGACAGGAGGCTGAGGACTGTGACAAGATTAGAGTGGGTTAGATGAGGGAATAGTGACAGGAGGCTCAGGACTGTGACAAGATTAGAGTGCGTTAGATGAGAGTATAGATAAGCGACAGGAGGCTGACAAGATTAGAGTGGGTTAGATGAGGGGATAGTGACAGGAGGCTCAGGACTGTGACAAGATTAGAGTGGGTTAGATGAGGGGATAGTGACAGAAGGCTCAGGACTGTGACAAGATTAGAGTGGGTTAGATGAGGGGATAGTGACAGGAGGCTCAGGACTGTGACAAGATTAGAGTGGGTTAGATGAGGGGATAGTGACAGGAGGCTGAGGACTGTGACAAGATTAGAGTGGGTTAGATGAGAGTATAGCTAAGCGACAGGAGGCTGAGGACTGTGACAAGATTAGAGTGGGTTAGATGAGGGGATAGTGACAGGAGGCTCAGGACTGTGACAAGATTAGAGTGGGTTAGATGAGAGTATAGCTAAGCGACAGGAGGCTGAGGACTGTGACAAGATTAGAGTGGGTTAGATGAGGGGATAGTGACAGGAGGCTCAGGACTGTGACAAGATTGGAATGGGTTAGATGAGTGGATAGCTAAGCGACAGGAAGCTGAGGACTGTGATAAGATTAGATTTGGTTGGGTGAGGAGTTAGCTAAGTAAGATATTAGGTTAAATTGTATGGTCACTTTTCCTTCTTTTTCGGCCTATTCTGGTGAATAAAACAAAAATATCTTTATACTCTGTAAATTGTAATATTTTGAATGCCATGCTACAAAAATATCATGCTTTTTAGGATACTTTTCAAAGTACCATATGCCAGCCTTTTTACAAACAACGTAGCGTATATTATCGGTATAGGAATGAAAATACAACATAAGCTTAATGTTGCCGTCACAGAAATTCTAAGTGATTTTCAAACGTTGACATTGGACTGATTTTAAGAGGAAGCACACAGGTAGGAGCATATCATTATCTCATCGACTAAGCAGAGGTCATCAGCACAGTGCACCCTCGTGCTAGCGTCTAGATAAGACATTGCACTAGCGTGCATCCATGGATGCTGGCGGGTATGCTTCCTCCCTCTTCCTTCTGCACGACGGTGAATATTGAGATGCACTTCTTACCCGTTAGTCATTTCAGCGAGTGCTGCCTACCACTGGGCTAAAGCATCTACTTTACAAAAAAAAAAAAAACACTAGAGACCCAGGTTCAAATTCGGGGAGTTCAAGTGGAATTTTTAGTAGACAAATTAGTGCTAGAAGATGGGGCACTCTCTTCGTCACTGTCATTTCAGCAGTTCGCCCATGATCATATAGCCTATATATATATATATATATATATATATATATATATATATATATATATATATATATATATAGTATATTCTCACAGACTTCTTACCGTCCAGCCATTTGAGCAGAAAACCGAGTAAGAGATAAATAGGAACACATTATTAGTAGTAGTTCGTTGTTAATTTTTCTATGAAGTTGGATTTAATTGAAATACAGGAAGAAGGAAGTTAACAGCAGTGTTAAGAATTGTCTGTCTACGTTTACAAAAGGTTGACACCCATCATTAGTTGTCTCACTGACTTGATGCAGCGAAGCAGCAGAAATACTCAACTGCTAAGACGATTAAGAACTTTGACGTAGCAAAAACATTAAAACTTTGTCTACGAGAGTCTCGTATATGCTACTACTTTAACCTTTCATTTCCTTTTAGTAACACAGAAACATCTCGTACTGTACATAAGGAAGTTCATTTCTGCTTTCTTCAACAAATTAATCTGTCTTCTCAGTCTAGGGAAATTAAACATTTCGTTTAGATATACGAATTAATGTAAACTAAGTAAACTAATTGAAATTGAAGTAAAACATATTGGTTGCAATGTATATATGCCATAATATGTGAAATCCTCTCCAGGGGGTGGATTCAGGACCAAAAATTAATACTGAAAGATTCCATACAAAGTTATATTAGAATGAATCATGAGGTGTTGTAAAATTTGCAATATTCTGAGCACTTCCATATAAATTGAGGTCGAAATATTTCACACTCCTAATGCTTTAAAGGTAAAGTAGTATACAAAATCTTAGCTGTAAATTGGCCTATAAATTGCAAGAACCAAAAATGTGATTTAAAAAACCGCGAAATATTCTGTTTTAATTTTTTTATAACATTCCTTTGTTGCTAATTAAGTTACATTTTACACTACAGACTAATGTAACTTGTAAAGTACAACTTAACTAGATCAGTGTGTACTGTAGTTGTTTTCTCTTAGAAAACTTGTGAGGAATTCCCTATCCTACAGAGCTATTATTATCATACGTCCCAGAAAAGAGCGGCCGGCAGCGCCCTGCGTGGTTTCCGCAGAGCGTGTAACCATTTCTTCGGCACTTCTCCAATATATAACAGTACTAACAATAAATGGTCAATTATTTGGACTTACCATGCTCACAGTCGTTGCTGAAAATGGCCCCCGTTTGCCGCCAACACAACTAACATCTTCTGATAAACGAATGAACAACACTCTGAAGTTCCACATCATTGATAGCTTGGATTTCTTCTCGTATATAGTCTTTTAGTTCATCTATAGAATGAGGGTTTTTCCTATAAACCCTACCTTTTAGTGTTACCCATAAATAAAAGTCACAGGGTGTTATATCTGGGCTTCGTGGAGGCCTCAAATTATTATTGATTAGTCTCGTACCGAAAATACGCCTCAATTCCCTCTAACACGACAGTGTATGAGCAGTGGCGGAATCTTTTTGGAAATAAATTGACAATCATTCCGCACAAGAAAACTAGTTTTCTCTTTGATGTTCGATTCTTTACTGAGCCTGTTTCTTTAAATCTTTTAGCGAGTTGTCTAATTGTTTTGGCAGAAGGCACAGGTCTGTTTGGAAACTTTATTCTAAATTTTCGTCTTGTTTTCGCACACGACCTTCTGCCTTTTATGTACGTATTGTGCATATACACACGTTCACACAGTGAGTATTTGTTGCTAGGCATTACCTAAATACACAATAATCACTAAACTTTATATACTAACGTTGTACATTTGAGGAATCGAGAGTTTCATCACACGATTTCTAAGCACACTGATTGCCATATGGCTAATGGAGCTCGATTGCGCGGGAGAAACGGTTAGCGCGCGCGGCGGAAACCACGCAGGGCCTGGCGGCCGGCCGTTCTTTTCTGGGACGTATGATAATAGTAGCTCTGTATGTGCCAATAGAAATTCAGCTTAAAGAAATTGTAGTAGTAGTAGTGGTGGTGGTGGTGGTGGTGGTGGTGGCGGTGGTAGTAGTAGTAGAACGATAATAATGGTACACTTTTGTTGGCACTCCCAATGAAGCAAAAGCTTATGGCCAGGAGTGGTGTTACATTAAATAATTAAAAAGTATTATTACAAGTTTAAGCCTGCACTAAAATAATTATTTAATTGTTGAATTTAAGTAATCAAATATAATATGTAAGCAAAAGTAAAGTGATGAATATCAAAATAATAATATAGGAAATACAATGAAATTATATCAGGTAAAACACAGAAGAGTTGATTACTAGAAAGTACAAAGGGCGATAGCCCCTTTAAACAATAATAAAATAAAATGAAAAAGTATTAAATAATATAATATTGTAAAATAAATACAACAATTTGGAAGGCAATGTTTATATTTGGTCTAAAAATGTGATAATAATCTATGTTAATATCTATTCCATGAAAAAGGCTTCAGTACGTTTTAAGATATTTTAATAACATACAGTCGTTATTGGTACCGGTAGCTAATTTTTTGTATTTAATTTTTTTTTTCACAGTTCCTTCCAGTATTCGATTTTCGAGACAGCTTTCGACCTAATGATTCTGGAAGGTTCCATTATTAGAGGTAAGTGTTGTGTTGCTGGAACACAGAAACAATTGTAACTTGGGGATAAAATTCTAACATAAATTTATACAGGGTGACTTGTAATTTATCGTATTCCTGTTAAGTCGTGGTAGTGGAGGTGAAATGCAGTACATTTAACCCCCAACGGCAGGCCTATATCCAGAAGTTATTATTTTTCCTGATACATTTCAGGTTGAAGACTGTCATAATATGAAAAGTGTAGGCCTAATACAATAATAACTATCACGTAAAATGACGTTGATGTATTTGTTTCCGATTTCATGACTCTTAGATAATGCACCACTAAGAGTATTCTGCCTTATTATTAAGAATGTGCATAAAAATGTTAATGTTTATGTTAAAGTCATTTATTTTAAATATTTTGTTCAAACTGTGCCTGATGTAGGTCCTACCTCCACTATCACGGCTTAATAGAAATACGATGAATTATAAGTCACACTGTATGAACTTCTTTCATTTGTTGTGATTCGCGTTATATCATTTTTAACACATAAGATATAATAAAACTTAAAAAAAAGTTAAAATGTTAAAAGTGTGATATACTAGGCCTATATCTTGAATTTGCTGTATGGCAGTTTCGGAGTTTTATTCTCTGTCGATGCGAGTAGATCGTTGATGGCGGAGAATAAAACTTCGAAACGACCGTACGGGAAATTAAAGGCAGGCTATATTACTCTTTTAACATTTTAACACTGAAGTTTATAAAGTTTTATTAAATTTTATATATGAACATTTTAGTCAATTCTACACCTTGATTCCGTACCTGAAACGTATCTACCATATAATATTATGTAACAAAACACTTTGTATAGTGTGTTCATTTTAAAATACAATCAGATTTTCTTAGCGGTATTTATTCCAACAAAATCAAATGAATGTTACGTAGGTGACACATATTTCTCATTACACTTCTTATGCCTTTCGTAAAAATTGAGTAATTTTATCATAATCTAGCAAATTACATTGCCGTTTATAATTTATTTTATTGAACTATTAATAAAAAATAAAATAATAAAAATGCTATTAAACATGGACCGAAATAAGATGAAATTTCGTTTACTAAATTACATCCAAATTGTAATTATTTCTAATATTCTTATATTGTTTTAATAAAATCGACATTTACAAATTATATGCTAAATTATATCGGTATTGTATTGAGACTTCTTTCTTTTAATTCTTAAGATTCACTAATGCGCAAAAATGTTTACAAGATATGGTAAACACTTGAAAAATGAGCGCGTTATACCCTGTTCTGCTGTGTTGTTACCTCGGGGTTTGAAGGTTTAAACTATATTAACGACGAAAAGTATAAATAAATACGTAGGCCATATGTAAGAATTTATTTCTCATAACTAAACGTTTTTTCTGTGGCTACTAATTGATTGGCCTCGTATATTCTGCGCAGTAGAAAATTCACGAAGAAAATTATGTCAAGAATATTAAAGTTAAAAACCATTATGTATTTTTTATTTCAAATAGCTTACCCATGATCGTTTTCACAAAAATTCATTATATTCATGTGCTTCGTTTGAGGATATGACTCATAAATGCAAAATATGAACAATAAAATCGCTATAGACAGATAGACGGTACACTCGAAAGCACTTTTGTCTTTATCAGGGATATCAGAAACGTGTGTTTTCGCGTAAATATCTAAAATCTAAATCTATGTTTTTTGCAGTACTCCATTACATTCCCTATTGAGAAGGTAAAATTTTATTTACAATGTAATACAATTATAGCACATAGCACGTATCGGAAGGACCGTTTCAAATTTCTCCTCTTTCAGGGGCGAGCTAAAGTTTTTTCTGTATATATTATATGTTATGTAATAATTATTAGCAAAATAAATAAATAAATAAATAAATAAATAAATAAATAAATAAATAAATAAATAAATAAATAAATAAATAAATAAATAAATAAATAAATAAATAAATAAATAAATGAATCAATGAATCAATGAATAAATGAATAAATGAATAAATAAATAAATAAATAAATAAATAAATAAATAAATAAATAAATAAATAAATAAATAAATAAATAAATAAATAAATAAATAAATAAATAAAATAAATAAATGCGTAATAGAAGGTGGGAGATGTTCAGTGACAGTCCTTTTAAAGGTCGAATCCTTAGCACAGTACGAATGGAAAACTACTCTACAATTTTGTTCCTTTACGCTTAGATCTCCAGAAATAATTATTTTATATGATAATTCTGATTCTGTTTTTTAAACACATTTAGAAATAAACATTTTATAAATGTGTTTATATTACAGTTCCCAGTTCTAACAGTTGAAGACTGGGCATAAAAGACTGTAACCGTAGAAAACAGAGCTTTTTTTGTGCAACTAGTAATGCCACATCATACGATTTGCACATCTATGGGAGAATCTAGACTCTAAATAAAATTACTTTGGGACTTATCATTTTTCTCAGTGAATTGAGCTACGAACATAGACTTTTTTTTTTGAAAAACAAATTTTCAAAGATATTGACACTTATTCTTTTTTATGTCCAGTCTTCAAATATTTTGCAATTGTCTGTATCGTTTGCGGTTTAACGGCAATTTAATAGTTTAATTATTAATAAATTGCTTTAAGTAGGTAATGGAAGTTTGTCAATGCTGTCACCGAAATGTAGATGTGTGCTTCACCGTAATGCTCGAACACCGCGGGGCATGCAACAGTTAGTGTTTGTTTACATCTTTTCCTCTCTATTTTGTGAAGAAAGGGCATTCCTCTGCATTGGCAAGTGCTTAATGTTATTTTGTTTGGCACTACATTATTTGAACATGAACGTCGGAAATTTGCTCGCCATGAAACATAGCAGTTTTGTTAAGAAACTTCTTGTTCACAAGAGACTTCTTCGGCCACGAATGAGAACATATTTATTTACAACATTTTGTTCTTTTCTCCTCCGATACAGTACACCAATGCTCGTTTTCCACTTGATAACTGCTCAACTGCACGAGATAATGTTCATTGATCAATATCAGTCAGCTTTCCCTGCGAATTGCTAATTAAAGAGCGCGTAAGCGTCACATTTCAAAACGAACAAACTGCTAATAGCCATTATTATTCTTTGACTATTACACTCTTACTACGTCATACTACTTTTGACCAATAAAACGGTACGAAAGGACGTATTTCAACTAATCATGGCTGCTTATCGCACAATTTTATCGCGTCCCTAGCATTTGTTTAATTTTATCGCGTCCCTAGCATTTGTTTAATTTTATCGCGCCTCTAGCATTTGTTTCTTTGTTTGCCAACATTTGAAACTGCGCTGGTCTGGACGTCAAAAAAATATATATAAAATTACAAACCACTCCAATCGATGCACAGCAGTTTCAAATATGACTCGCATTGGCATTCAAGAACAAGAATTAATAAAAATCACTGATCATACCTATGCATCTTCTGAAATCCGATTTACAAATAAATGAAGAGCACCATTCGGAAATCCTGAATAAGTTGAATACACCATGTAGGCCTAAATCAACGAGTTCCACTTCTATTACGCACATGTCCAATATAACATCAGTTGAACCACCAACCACATTCAAATTTGAAAATTGTACATTCAATAATTATTCCTTTTAAAATTATTCATGTTTATTTTTTATGTCATCGTCGTTAATTAAAACTTTTCTAACACTTGTGTATATTAGTTAGGTTATGTTATAGCTTCTGCTATATGATATTATGGATAGTCACGTATCAGAGATTGTTTAATATTAAGATTTATTGAAAATCATCTGTCAAGTGACGTTGATTACTGGGATTCGGATAATTGAAGTGGAATGTTGCATTTTAATAAAAATGAAACAATCAACAAAGCCTTCTTGACTAGTAACATTGCCATCCAGAACTTCTCGACGAGAAGGCATTGCTCACTACTGCCATCTAGCATGCATCTAGCGTAATATTTGTAATGTTGAGATGGTACAATAATACATTTGAAGACTTGTATTTTCGTAAGTCAATTAATGTTTTATTGTATTGGAGTACTTCGTTGCTTCTAATCTTTATATACTTTCTTCTAATCGTGTAATAGTCAATTAAATCCCACTCGAGTTTTGATTTTCTCTAGATAAATCAAAACGTCTAGTGAGATTACTGTTGATAATTTAGATGTGGACACGTCGATGAAATGCAACTTGTAAAACAAATATAATCATTACCAACTGTATGGAACTGAATGTTGAAAATCTAACAACAACAACAACAACAACAACAACAACAACAACAACAACAACAATAATAATAATAATAATAATTAATAATAATTTATTTATGTATTATTTTATTTATTTACTTGTATTTAATGTGTTGTACAACAGCCAGTGGCCAATAATAATAATAATGATAATAATAATAATAATAATAATAATAATAATAATAATAATAATAATAATAATAATATGCTCGTTCTAAAATTCGTGGAAGGTAAAATGTAAGATGAATGTCGTACCTTGTGGTTTTCAACGCGGTTCGAGTTATTTTAACTAAATAGTACAGTCATCTTTAAGCATGACCTGCTCTGCCCATGCAGCTTTCAATTTCAGCTTTAAAAGAAAAATAGTTAGGCCTACTTTGCTTACCTCCAAGTTGAAAAACATAAATAGGGGACTAATTAGGCTAGGGCTGGGCATCGGGAGCGGAACCAATCTCTAAACGGGGACGCTTAATATTCATCCGTGGCTGAATCAACGCTGCGCGGTGTTCGGCGGGGAAGAAAGGGGTTGAAGAGAAATCATATGGCTCCCCGTGAGAGAGTAGAATCCGCTCTTGCTGCCCAGCCCTGAATTAAGCTTTTGGTTATCAGGGCTAGCGGCTTCAAAGCTGGGTAACTGAAAATCGGATGCAATGGTTTTTAAATTTAACATAGGGGCATAGATAAATAATCGTGCAAGATGGTTTCACCCTTGTTTGATTCGATGATTCGAGGTTAGCGAAATTCAATCATCCTGCCTGTGGTTTTTCCATGGTTTTCCTAAGGCCTTAAAAGTAATGGGTTACGACCGGCATCTTCCTCCCACTCAAGTCTTGACATTTTTACAAATTAAGCCTTCGAAATAGAAGCTCGGATCCCTTCTCTTGCGAGGATAGGCAGCCTTTCATACTTCTCCCCCCCCTCATGTGGTAGCTATTAGGTTAGGTTCATTTTCTGCTTTCCTATTCAAAATTCTCTGAAGTTCCTTCAATTGAACAATTGAACGATGAAACTCGCAGTGAGAGAAGTGGCCAGGAGGCTTGGAACTCTCATATTCAGTTTTTCTCAGCCCCAAATTCCCTTGAAAAGACGAATTTTCGCGTACCTTTAAATGTCTCCCCTCCCATTTCCTAATTGATGTTGACATTGAGATTTTTCACACAATAGCCATGGAAATATTGGATAAGATGGGTTAAATAATAAATAAAATACACTACTGTGTTGAAATACATAATGTATTTTATTATGCTGACAATAACGGAATAAACAACACGGGTGCTAGAAAAAAGGCGAGGGGTGATAAAAAGAGAAACCAAGAGTCAGGAAGTGATAGGGAAGAAAGTAGTGTGAAGAATAAGGGTGCAAGTGTAAGTGGAAATCTAGTATGTGAAAGTGAAAGCGTGGGGGGGAAATAAAAGAGGAATAGAAGAAGAAATAAATAGAAAGAAAGACAAAGTCAGAAATAAGGCAGAGACGAACAGTAAAGAAAGGTCAGAATTTGTGACAGTTGAGGATTTAGCAGAGATATTTGATATGTGTAAAAAAAAAGTAGGGTTGTGATCAAAAAGTGCAAGTATAGTGAAACTGGAAAAGATCGAGAAGTATAGGGGAGAGAGAAAGTGTATAAGCAGATGTGTAAAATAAAATATAAGTATTTATAGGAAGTGAGAATAGTGACAATGGATTAGGTGTAAGCAGAATAGTGTGAAAGTGAAAGTGAGCGCAAATAGAAATGAGTGAAAATAGTGAGAAAGGGTTTAGAGAAATGAACAAGTGTCAGCACAAAATTAGTACTAATATTTGAAGATTGGAACAGTAATTGAATAAAATGTCAAAGAATAAATAGGCAAATAATTCAATATGATAATTTATAGAGAAAAATTGAAATTGAGATTTTAGTGAATAGTAGTTAGAGGAAAAGTGGGGTGTAAAAGGAGTATATAATATTAGATATATTAGGATTAATGAACAAATAGAGAATAGCAAATGAAATGTAGGGAAATACTGAAGGGGAGATTGACCAAGTAATAAAAAGAGGTACATAGCGGAATTGGGAGTAATTGTGTAGACGTGTACTGCAAATAATGTGTTATTGTAATAATATGTTAATGGTGGCACCGGATACAGAAATGTGAGGTACACCATTACATGTAAAGAAGTGCTGTGAAGAAATATATATCAATATCAATATCAATATCAATAATGTATTTTATTTTGACGCAATCATTAGAATTTCCCTAAGTCCCCTGCCAATTGTTTTCGTTCCGAGCTCCAGAATGTGCATGCCACAACCAGCAAAATAATGACTAAAGAATCGAGTTTCCAACATCCCCGCGTCCCATGCACAGTTAATGCTACGTTGCTAAATGTGGAAGCAAATATCTGTCTGGCCTTCCTCGTCTCATTAGACAAGTCTCTTCTGCATTTGGAGTGGAATGGGGGTTGAGCGATTGGGTCAATTCAGAATACTTGTTTTGCCCATCTCTAATTCATAACACATCACTGCAGCCGACGCTGTAAGTAGGAGGAGTGTAGACAGAG